>NC_082350.1:26691573-26782592 GCF_027477595.1 Haemorhous mexicanus
CTGGGCCTGGACTCATCATTGCTTGTCTGGGATCGGGGATGAACACGGCACAGGAACCACAGGGCTGCCACAGGCACCGTAGTGTTTTTCCGCCAAAATCACTGTGGGGCCCGTGCTATGGTGAACGTAAAATAGGTTGTGTGGAGCACAAAAGGGGGCTGCAGCCTTGCGCCAGAACGCCCCGCTGATGCTAGGAGATCGCCTAGGTCTGTGATGGCACCTCTAGGGATCCAGTGGAAATCGCTGTGGGGCTGGGGCTCTAACTGAAAACGTAAAAGATCTTATTATGCTGAGAATGGGGCTCTTGGCCTTGAGGCGAAAAGAGGCACAGTCTGTCACAGTGTCACAAGATTGTTGGGCTGGAGGTAAAAGCATGGGGGGGCTGGCATATTGATGCTGGGCTGGGCTTACAGGCCCTTGGGCTGGAGCGCAAGTCTTGCAGAGCTGGAGCCAAAGCCAAGATGATGCCCTTTGAAGCTGGAGAAGAGTGCTGGCAGTGAAATAAAGCTTGTGGGTCAGCAGCTGAAAGGGCTGAAATCACTGGGCCTGGACTCATCATTGCTTGTCTGGGATCGGGGCTGAACACGGCACAGGAGCCACAGGGCTGCCACAGGCACCGTAGTGTTTTTCCGCCAAAATCACTGTGGGGCCCGTGCTATGGTGAACGTAAAATAGGTTGTGTGGCGCGCAAATGGGGGCTGCAGCCTTGCGCTAGAAAGCCCTGCTGATAGTAGGAGATCACCTAGGTCTGTGATGGCACCTCTAGGGATCCAGTGGAAATCGCTGTGGGGCTGGCATATTGATGCTGGGCTGGGCTTAGAAACCCTCGGGTAGGAGCTCAAGTCTTGAAGAGCTGGAGCCAAAGCCAAGATGCTGCCCTTTGAAGATGGAGAAGAGCGCTGGCAGTGAAATAAAGCTTGTGGGTCAGCAGCTGAAAGGGCTGAAATCACTGGGCCTGGACTCATCATTGCTTGTCTGGGATCGGGGCTGAACACGGCACAGGAGCCACAGGGCTGCCACAGGCACCGTAGTGTTTTTCCGCCAAAATCACTGTGGGGCCCGTGCTATGGTGAACGTAAAATAGGTTGTGTGGAGCGCAAAAGGGGGCTGCAGCCTTGCGCCAGAAAGCCCTGCTGATGCTAGGAGATCGCCTAGGTCTGTGATGGCACCTCTAGGGATCCAGTGGAAATCGCTGTGGGGCTGGGGCTCTAACTGAAAACGTAAAAGATCTTATTATGCTGAGAATGGGGCTCTTGGCCTTGAGGCGAAAAGAGGCACAGTCTGTCACAGTGTCACAAGATTGTTGGGCTGGAGGTAAAAGCACAGGGGGGCTGGCATATTGATGCTGGGCTGGGCTTACAGGCCCTTGGGCTGGAGCGCAAGTCTTGCAGAGCTGGAGCCAAAGCCAAGATGATGCCCTTTGAAGCTGGAGAAGAGTGCTGGCAGTGAAATAAAGCTTGTGGGTCAGCAGCTGAAAGGGCTGAAATCACTGGGCCTGGACTCATCATTGCTTGTCTGGGATCGGGGCTGAACACGGCACAGGAGCCACAGGTCTGCCACAGGCACCGTAGTGTTTTTCCGCCAAAATCACTGTGGGGCCCGTGCTATGGTGAACGTAAAATAGGTTGTGTGGCGCGCAAATGGGGGCCGCAGCCTTGCGCTAGAAAGCCCTGCTGATAGTAGGAGATCACCTAGGTCTGTGATGGCACCTCCAGGGATCCAGTGGAAATCGCTGTGGGGCTGGCATATTGATGCTGGGCTGGGCTTAGAAACCCTCGGGTAGGAGCTCAAGTCTTGAAGAGCTGGAGCCAAAGCCAAGATGCTGCCCTTTGAAGATGGAGAAGAGCGCTGGCAGTGAAATAAAGCTTGTGGGTCAGCAGCTGAAAGGGCTGAAATCACTGGGCCTGGACTCATCATTGCTTGTCTGGGATCGGGGCTGAACACGGCACAGGAGCCACAGGGCTGCCACAGGCACCGTAGTGTTTTTCCGCCAAAATCACTGTGGGGCCCGTGCTATGGTGAACGTAAAATAGGTTGTGTGGAGCGCAAAAGGGGGCTGCAGCCTTGCGCCAGAAAGCCCTGCTGATAGTAGGAGATCGCCTAGGTCTGTGATGGCACCTCTAGGGATCCAGCGGAAATCACTGTGGGGCTGGGGCTCTAACTGAAAACGTAAAAGATCTTATTATGCTGAGAATGGGACTCTTGGCCTTGAGGCGAAAAGAGGCACAGTCTGTCACAGTGTCACAAGATTGTTGGGCTGGAGGTAAAAGCATGGTGGGGCTGGCATATTGATGCTGGGCTGGGCTTAGAAACCCTCGGGTAGGAGCTCAAGTCTTGCAGAGCTGGAGCCACAGACAAGATGATGCCCTTTGAAGCTGGAGAAGAGCGCTGGCAGTGAAATAAAGCTTGTGGGTCAGCAGCTGAAAGGGCTGAAATCACTGGGCCTGGTCTCATTGCTTGTCTGGCATCGGGGCTGAACATGGCACAGGAGCCGTAGAGCTGGCACAGAAACCATAGTCTTCTTGCCTCGAAACACCTTTAAGCGCGTTTCACGGATGAAGGGGCTTCGTATTGTGACTCTAATTAGAATAGGTTGTGTGGAGAGGAAAAGGGGGCTTACACTTTGCGCCTGAAAGCCCCGTCGATGCCAGGATATTGCCTGGGCCAGGGATGGCACCTCCTGGGATGGAGCAGAAAACACTGAGAGCCTGGGATTTGGAATGAAAATGGAAAAGATACTAGACCTGTAGATGGGGCTGTGGCCATCGAGGTGGACTTGTGCAGGGGCTGGCACCGTGGTTGGGGATTGATGATCTGGAGCTGAAAGCATGGGGGGCTGGCATATTGATTCTGGGGTGGGCTTTGAGACCCTTGGCCGGGGGCTGAAGCCTTTCAGAGCTGGAGCCAAGGCCAAGATGCTGCCCTTTGAAGCTGGAGAATCGTGCAGCTGCAGCTGGAAGAAGAGCACTTCCAGTGAAATAACGCTTGTGGGTTAACAGCTGAAAGGGCTGAAATCACTGGGCCTGAACACTCATCATTGCCTGTCTGGGATCGGGGCTGAACACGACATAGGAACCATAGGGCTGGCACAGACACTGTCGTGTTCTTGCGCCGAAACACCTTTAGGCCCGTGGTTGAAGGGGCTGTGTGTTGTGACTGAAAGTAGAATAGGTTGCATCGAGAGGAAAAGTGGCCTGCAAATAAATATAAATATATACAATGTGTATAAATGTATACATTTCTATACGATGTATGTAAATATAAATAAACAAAAAATTAGGAATTGATACAAATTATACTGTATATATCATTTAATATGTAATATATATTACATAGCTAAATATAGCACATATATTAGAACACTGAATATATTATAATCTAATATAGTAAAAAAAAAAGGTGAATATATTATTATATAGTATAAAACCACTTAAGAAATTAAATATCAAAAATATAAATCTAAAAAAATATTAAAATATTGTTTAAAATGAAGGTATTTTTTGTTTTTATATGGTAACCGGCAGAGCTTTTATTATAAAAGTATAAATATAAATAAAGGTAGATATCTAAGCATGAAATATATCATAACTACACAAATATATATATAAAACTGTAATTTTAAAATAATGTAAGTATTAGCGGTACATATGATATAAATATAAATATAAATTATATTATTACGTTCTGATGTGCATTATATAAGTTAATAGCTGTAATAAACCGATATAAACTATAAAAGAAAATGTGCATATAATAATGAAAAATAGAAGCATGAAAATATTTCAATATGGTTTAAAGAAAGAGCCCTTTTTGGTTTTTATTTGGTTAGATGCAAGGGTTTTATTTAAAAAACATGAATATATATGTTATTTTTTATCGTTATAAATATATAAATATAAAATCAATATATAAAACCACAAAATATGAATAAATATAATTAATAGGAAGAGATGTAATATAGAATAAAAATTACACTATACATCACTATACATTTAGGATGTGAATATAAATATGAGAAATATAAATTTTAAAAATTAAATACTTTTTAAAAGAAAGGGGTTCTTTTTAGCTTTTATTTGGGTGGACGAGGGGTTTTATTTTAAATAATATAAGCATTATAGAAATATAAATCTAAATACAGAAATATATAACCGATATATAAAGATATGTATAAAAATAGAAATATCAATATCAAAATAGGACTAGATCTAATATAGATTAAAAATCAAATTATACATCAATATACATTATAAATCTAAAAATAAATATAAATTTGAAAAATAAAAATATAGAATGTATTTAAATATTTTTTAGAAGAAAGGCGTCTTTATTTTGGTTCTTTAGGTGTTAGAGACGGGGGTTTTTGGTTTTTTTTCCCGGCTTATTTTTTGGCATTTCTTTCAGAGGAGTTTTCGGCGGGGGCCGCCCCTGTTCTCTCTCGCCGCCTTCCCTGCCCGCAGCCCCAAGGCGCGCGGCTGCCCCCGGCTGGGGCGCGCGGCGGTGCTGCCGCCTTGTGGGCAGAGCGCGGTACTGCAGCCCGGCACGGGCAGGCGTCCCCGCTGCCGCCATGTTGGGAGTGGCGTGCGGCGGGTGTCGCGGAGCCGCTTGACCTTCTCAAGGTGGCGGCCCAAAGGGCGGGAAAGTTGAAAAGACCCGCGGTCTGTCTATTGGAACTGCCTGCATAGCACCCCGACGCCAGGGCGGCCCCGGCAGGATTTTCTGTGGCGTTTCATGTGTCCCAAACGCGGGCTGTCGGCTCAGCGGCGCGGTGGGCGGGCGCTTTTCGGCGGGTTTCTTACAGGCATCTGCGTAAACGCCTCACGGTGGGGGGGGGGGGGGGGGGGGGGGGGGGTCCTCGTTTGGCCGCCATGTTGGGAGTGGAGTGTCGCGGATGTCGCGGACTCACTTGACCTTCTCAAGGTGGCGGCATAAAGGGCGGGAAAATCGAAGAGCGCCCCTCCCGGTAAGTCTGCCGCCTTGTGGACAGAGAGCGGTACTGCAGCCCCCCCGAGCCAGCGCCCTGCCCATCCCCAGGCGTTGGAAGCGACCGCAAAAAGGGCGGTAGAGGGATAGAGATCTGTACAAAGAGATAGAAATAGGGATCGTAAACAGAAAAATATTTGAATGTCGTTTAAAATAAATTGGGGCTTTTTTGGTTTTTATTAGGTTATAGGCTGGAGTTTTTGAAAAATAATATAAATATAAATAATATAAAAATATAAATCCGACTATACAAATATATACTATATATACCGATACCTGTAAATATCTAATATAAATAAATTAAACTTATAGAAATACCTATTATAAAAATAATATATCTGATAGATTAAAAGGTTTTCTCTAGACTATATATCACATCTATAAATATAACGAATAAAAATTATAAATGTACATATAAATATAATTATGCATAACAAAATTCTTTTTAAATCTTTAAATACGTTGTAAATAAAGGGGTGTTTCTGGTTTTCATTTGGTTACAGGCAAGGGTTTTATTTTAAATAATGTAAATATTTTAGAAATATTTTCTATATCTAAATATAGAAAGACAAAATAAATGTATCAAGATATACACCTGTAACTAAACTATAAATTTAAATTTAAATATGAATATATGTAAGTAAGTTGAAGAGGTGTAATTTAGAATATAAATAATATTAGGCGGCAAAATAATTAATTAGTATAAATGTGTATATGAATATGAAAAATGTAAATATAAAGATATGTAAATATAGGTTAAAAGAAAGGGTTCTTTTCGTTTTTATTTGGTTAGAGGCAGGGCTTTTATTTTAAATAATATGAATATAGATATTATTGGTTTATATTTCTAAATATAGAACTATATAATCAGGATATAAATGTAGATATAAAGTATAAATCAATAGAAATAATAGGAAGAGATGTAATAGAGAGCACAAATAATTAATATATACATTATTATACATTTGAAATGTAAATGTGAGTCTAAATATAAAAACCATAAGTAAAACAAAAATTAAATGCAGTTAAAAAAAAAGTGGTTCTTCTCGGCTTTTATTTGGTTCGAGGCAGGTTTATTTTTTTAAATAATAGAAGTGTTACAGAAGTAAAAAACTTAACCAGACATATATAATCAATATAAAAACATGTATAAAAATATATAAATAAATATAAATAATAGGAATGTATGTAATATAGAATATAAATTTATATACAGATAGAAAACGATAAACATAAATGTACAAATAAACGTTATACATCAATATACATTTTAAATAGAAATGAATATAAATCTAAAAAAAAAAAATTTAAATATTTTTTACAACAAAGGGTTGGTGGGTTTTTGGTTTTTTTTCGTTTTTATTGGGTTAGAGGCAGGGGTTTTGTTTTAAATAATATGAATATAGATATTATTTTTGTCTATTTCTAAATATAGAAATATATAATCAGGATATAAATATATAGATAGAGAAATATAAAATAGAAATAAATATAATAGGAAGAGATGTAATATAGAACACAAATGACACTATACATGAATATACAATTAAACTGTAAATGGGAGTATAAATATGAAAAATGTCATTTAAAAAAAATTAAATAAAGTTTAA
This sequence comes from Haemorhous mexicanus, assembly GCF_027477595.1. Classification (NCBI taxonomy): domain Eukaryota; kingdom Metazoa; phylum Chordata; class Aves; order Passeriformes; family Fringillidae; genus Haemorhous; species Haemorhous mexicanus. The sequence continues at coordinate 26,698,167 of NC_082350.1, forward strand.
AAGAAAGGGGTTCTTTTTGGCTTTTATTTGGGTAGAGGCAGGGGTTTTATTTGAAATCATATGATTGTTACAGAATTATAAAATCTTAACCAGAAATATATAATCAATATGTAAAATATATTAATAAATCTAAGTAATAGGAATCGATTAAATGTAGAGTATAAATTTATATATCAATAGAAAATTATAAATATAGAAATCAACATTATGCATCAATATACATTATAAATCGAAATTTGGGTATAAACATGAAAAACTTGAAAATAAAATATATTTAAATATTGTTTAAAAGAAAGGCTTGGGTTGTTCTTTGTTGACTTTTTTTTTCTTTTTTGCCGCCTGGTGGGCAGAGCGCGGTACTGCAGCCCCCCGAGGTTAGCCGACGATAGCCGAGGTTAGCCGAAGAACCGAAAATATCTGAGTGTAGACGAAAATAGCCGAGCGGAGCCGAAGAACCGAAAATAGCCGAGTGTAGACGAAAATAGCCGAGTGGAGCCGAAGAACCGAAAATAGCTGAGTGTGGACGAAAATAGCTGAGTGGAGCCGAAGAACCGAAAATGGCCGAGTGTGGACGAAAATAGCCGAGTGGAGCCGAAGAACCGAAAATAGCTGAGTGTAGACGGAAATAGCCGAGTGTAGCCGAAGAACCGAATAGGACCGAGTTTAGACGAACCGCGCCGCGTTCAGCACAAGAACTTTTCCCCTCCTTTTTCGAGGTGCATTGGGTGTCCCAAGGAGGGCTGGGTTCCTCAGCAGGGGTCTTAGGAGTTGGCGCTGATTCTGCTTTTTCTGAAGGTGTATCAAAGTGTGCTACCTGAATGACAGTTCTCTCCCCTGGAAAGCTTTCTCTCAATGCCATCAGCGCACGAACGCGTTTTAGTTGTGGAACCAGAGGGACTGAGAAAAGCCAACACCCGTAGCAGATTTCTGTTTGCTCTGGGTCTGTGAGAAGCGGGCTCTGCGCTGGTCACCGAGAGGCGCTGTTGGAGAGTGGCACCAGCGCCAGGTGTGAGTGTGGCGATGATGAGGGCTCGGAGCAGCCCCAGGTGTGAGTGTGAGGATGAGGAGGGGCCGGCTCCTGCCGGGGTCTGTTTTAGGGGGAGGGTTTGCCTCAGCTCCCTTTTGCATGGTGCTGCTGCTGAGTAGCGGGGTTCATGGGGGGTTCCCGGGGCTGTCTCATGGAAGGACGGTGAGAGCTTCTCCCGGGCTCTGGGGGAACACCAGGATGCGCGCTTGGATACGTGGAGCGTTGCTTAAAGGAGGTGCCGAGAGACACAGCTTTGTGCCGGGAAGCGGCAGCCGAACAGGTGAGCCCGTGTGGACTCGGAGCGGGGACTTTTGTCCTTTCCATTCTCAATTTCATCTTGCCAGTCCCACCGCGGTTCCCCAGGAACAAAAATGGAGCTTATGAGGACAAAAGAAAATTAAACAGAGGGAAGCAGCTACTCTTCTATTATTGTCTGTGTTTGAACCGGGGGGGATCCCCCTTCACTTGCGGTTTTAAGGGTGTTGATTGAAGGAAAACCTGCCTTTTCCAGGCTGTTAGGGGTATCACAGGGGCGACAGGGAATCCCTGCGTTCTGTTTTAAGGGGAATTGGAAAAATATCGTGGTCGTATTGTGAGTTTGATTTGAAGGTAGCCACCCCATTTTCATCATCCTAAGGTTTAAATTGAGGGGACAGCCCTGTTGTCCCTCCTTCTCAAGGGTTCGAATTGAGGTCAAAATCCCTCTTTGCCCTCAGTTGAAGGCTTTCATTTGAGGAGAACCCCTTATTTTCTGTTATTACAGGGGATGAAACTGAAGGGGAGAACACATTTATTCGCCCTTGTTGAAGCGAGGTGAGCCCCGCCCGCGGCGTCAGTTTCGGGGTACAATTGCGGGCACCTCCAGCTCTCGCAGCGTTCGCAGGCTTGCGATCGGGCCGTGCCGCTGCATTCGAGGGCGCTTCTTCTGCCCGTGGCCCGGCCCCGAACGTTCCCGCTCGGGAGCCCTCCCGGCACCGCCCGGGCGCTCGCTGAGGCGGACGGGGAATTTGGCGCGGCGGGGCTGCCGCGGCAGCGCCGGTGCGAGCCGTGCCGGAGCCGAGCGGGGCTGTGCCGGGCCGGCGGGCGGGAGAGGCGGCCCGGGCCCTGCGCTGGCCCGGCCGGTGCCGGCCGCTCTGCCCGCTCCGGGCGCGGGGCTCGGGCGCCGCCGGGGCCCCCTGGGCCCGGTGCCGGCCCCGCCGGGCCGGGGGAGCGGGCGGGGGGCTCCGGGGCGGCGCCGCCCCTGCGCGCCGGAGGAGCCGCTGTCCTGCCGGCAGCCGCGCTCCGTCCGTGCCGGCAGCGCGGGCTTCGATTGCTGAAAGTTCTTGGACGTCGTGGTTTCGAGGCGGGTTTTGGGAATCGATTGCATCGGTTCGTTCTGTTTGCAGTCGCTGGATGCTGAGGGATAGGGTGTTTTTCCTGAATGCTGTGGATCTCGGTTCAGGTGGTGACGATAAAGGTTTGTTTTGAATGGAGTTTTGTTGTCGGATTTTTTTTTTTTTTTTTTTTTTTTTTTTTTTTTTTTTTTTTTTTTTTGCCGGGGTGTGCGATGTTTTCTAAAGGTGTGCGATGGTTTTTATGGGTCGTAGCTTGAAGTAGAGGTTAGGCGTTTAATTCTGTTGTGGTGGCTTTTAGTAGCGTGAGTGTGTAGCGTTTGTTCTGGTGGGCTTGAGGTAGCGTCAGGTAGTTAATAGCAGCGGGGTTTTAAAGATATTGATAATTGCGTTTGTGTTTATCGTCTTACAGGGCTTTCATTTATTTGGTTTGTTCGATTGTAGCGTATGTTTTATTGTGACGGATCATTTGGGAGATATTGTTTATGGTTCCGTTTCTCTTTAGGCTTTGTGTTCGTTTCTAGGCGGCATTTTATTTTGATAGATTGAGGCACTATGGGTTTATTCAGTTAGGAATTTTTTGTTGTTGTTGTAAATTTAAGTTTATTTAAATTTAAGTTTTCGGTTGGGTTTTTGGTTGGGTTTTTTTGGTGGTGCTTTTTTTTTTTTTTTTTTTTTTTTGGCCTTTGATATATTTGGGTGTTGTTTATCAGGGGTTTTTTTTTTGGAACATGGGTATTTATAGGGTGGGTCTTTTTAAGTAGTTTTTTTATTTGGGTAGTTATTTTCTTATTTTGTAGTGGTTGAGATTTTTTTTTCTGTTTCGTTAATTAGTTCGGTTTTTAAAGTTATTTTTACAGAGTATTGGTTATTCTTTGACTTAGTGTAGAGGTAGAATTTTTTTTTTTTTTTTTTTTTTGTAAAGTTCAGGGTCATTGGCACTGTTTGGAGTTCAGTAAGGTGGTATGAATTCTTCTTCGTAGTTTTTGTGATTTGCTGTGTGCGTTTCTATTGGGTTTTCTTTTATATTCGTTGCATTTTTCTGATGTGATGAGAATTGTTACGGCAAAGAGCGTTGTGTGGTTTTTTGCTGGCCGTCGGTTGGCTGGTGGAGGTATCTGGATGCTTTTGGAGGATATTGGTGGGAATTTGATGCTGTTTGTTTTGTCCTATTATTTAGGAATTGGATTTTAAATGTAAAATTATAACTATAATGATAATTAAACAAAACAAATAGATGTATAAAAATGGGAATAAAACCCCTTAAAATTTAAATATAGACCGAATATATAAAAGTGAAACATGTAACATGAATCATTATATATTACAATAAGCTATTATAATTTTTAATACAGAGTATTACATATGTTTATAGATATCTAAAGATCTAGATTATAAATAGAAACAAAGCCCCAATCAAAATATAAATATAGAAATGGATGACAAATATATGCAGACATATATAACAATATAAGATAATTATAAATACAGAATAATAAAAATCGATGCAATACATAATACAAGTAATACTGTATATATCTTATGATAATATATTATAGGAAATATGTATTGGATATATATAAGTAGAGTACATCAATATGTTATCGTATACTATATAACAAATTATAAATATAAATATGAAAATTATAAATATAAAAATATTGTTAAATAGTAAAGCGGGTTTTTTTTTGTCAATAGGCAGAGTTTTGATTGTAAAAATTTTAGATACAAATAATATAAAGGTGGAAATCTAAGGATAGAAATATATCATAAATACATACAGATATATATAAAATTTAAAAATATAAGAAAAAATCAGTTGTAGCAGTAGATATGATACATAATAGAAATAATAATTTAAATACTTTCTTAGGATTTTATATATCTTATATGCAATCACTATTATAATGCATCAAAAGAAACGAAAGAATAATATGTGAATATAATTATAGGAAGTAGAAATAAAAATATTTCAATGTCGTTTAAAATAAGGGGGGGGTTGTATTTATTTTGTTAGAGACAGGGTTTTTATTTTGAATAATAGAAGTATTATTCAAAATAAAAATCTAAATAAAGAAATATACAATCAATATAGACAGATATGTATAAAAACGCAAAACATAAATAAATGCAAACCATAGGAGTAGATGTAATATATTATACAAATTACCTAACGCATCAATGTCCGGTATAAAGATGCATGTGAATGTAAACATGAAAAATTTAAATCTAAAATAGATTTAAATATGGTTTTAAAGAAAGGGCGCTTGTTTCGTTCCTGTTGGGTAAGAGGCAGGTTTTCGGCGTTTATTTCAGAGGATTTTTTGGGGGATGGCAGCCGGCTTTTTGCCCGCCTTCCCCGCCCGCAGCCGAGCGCGGTACCGCCCCCCGGACGGGCAGCGGCCGGGACGCGTCCGTGCCGAGGCCCGCGCGCCATCGCGCCCTGGGGGGCGGCTCGGCCGGGACGCGCTTGACCTTCCCAAGATGGCGGCCAAAAGGGCGGGAAGAAGGAGCACCGCGGTCTGCGTACCAGACCGCCGGCCCGGCGGGATTTTCCGTGAGGTATGCAGCGCCGGGCACACGGGCCGTGGGTCAGTGGCGCCGCTGGCGGGCGGGTGGCGGGCGGGCGCCGACAGGCAATGGCACGGACGCCTCTCTCTGCCGGGGACCCGCAGCCGCCGCCGTCCCGGGACTCGGGAGAGGCTCGTCCGGGAGCCGGGTGACCTTCCCAAGATGGCGGCACGAAGGGGGGGCGCAGTCGAGGCTCGCGGTCCGTTCGCTGCGCTGCCCCCACGGCGCCCCCGTGGCGGCGCCGGCCCGTCGGGGCTTTCCGCGGTGGTTCCGGTGCGGGGCTGGCGGGCTGTGGGCTCGGCAGCGCCGCGGGCGGGCGGGTTTTGGGGGGCCGCTGACGGGCACTGGCGTGGTGGCCTCTCTTCGCCGAGGTACTCACGGTGCATCCTCTGTTGCTGGAGGGGGGTTTTGTACTGGAGAAGCTTATTTTATTTTTCCGAATGAAAATAAGCTGCCCGGTATGCCCGTGTACGCGTCAGTAAAACGCTTGCTTTGGTAGGGAATTTAGTACTTAAAAGTAGGGGGTTTATTTTATTTAAGCGTGGATGAGTCTCCAATGACTCAATAGTCACAACAATGTCAATATTACAGCCTGGCAGGTGACCGCGTTGGAGAGAGGAGGGCAGCTGCCAGCAGGCAGCCCCCCGGGGAAAACAGGGGAGTTTCAGTGGTTTCTGGAGCCTGAGGAACAGGGAGATGCCCTGAGCTAAGCAGGAGTTAAGCGCAGTCATGTGGAGGCCTGGCTGTTACGATTGAAGGTCGCTTCGTGAATATCGATAGTTTCTGTAGGTATTTTTATATCTATAGAAAGATAAAAAGTAAAAGTAGAATATAGAGCATTGTGCAGGAGAAGAAGAACCCTTTATGTAAGATGTGACCTGAGGGGCATCATGCCAGGCTGTCCCTTCCAGATTGGGAAGGATTCAGTGTTTTGTATGGCACGATGGAGAGTTTTGAAAAGTAAGATTTCCTCTTCGGTGCAGGTCCGATGGGTGAGGCCTGGCAGCTTGTGCACTGCCACTGTGCTAACCTGCGTGCCTCTCCTTCCCTCCCTGCTCCGCAGGCACAACACGGGATCAGCAGGGAGAGGCGGGTCTGTCCTGGAGGATCCAGGAGCTCGGCGTGCGTATCTGAGCCTGCAGCTCCGAGCCGCAGCAGGACCCAAGGTCTGCACACGCCTGTGTACAGGTACTCTCAGAAATGTTGACTGTCCTGACTGAGCCCTCAGGAGCTGGCAGTGCCAGCCTGGAGAACAAGAGTAACTTCCAGCCATTTCTTTTGTCTCCGTGTCCAGTGTTCAGTCTAATTACTGCTGGGCCTTTGCCCATCATGGTGTGAAATGCTTCAGGGAATAAAGGGGGGGAAAAAAGCGGGGGGAAAAGAAAAAAAGATCAAACAGGGGTCTAAACCTCCGGAGGAAGAAGACATCTGTCAGGACACACTCTTAAGAGAAATGGGATAAAGAATACTTGTTTACTAAATCTTTCGTATCTGTAGCTAGTTCAAAGACAGTCAAAGCCAGTCCTTCCCATTAGAAGGGCAAAAGAAGAACAGAGAAGCCCTCAGCCTAAGCCATTGGAAGCAGCAGCAGCAGCTTTGTGTACTCTGGTGTGGCAGGCATTCCTAGGTTGGCTTTTTTTCTTTTGCATCTAGCACCGGTAGAGGAAAGTTCTTTGCAAGGTGATAGTTCCAGGCTTGAATTGAAATGTGAGCAAAGAGGAGCTTTCTCAATTGGATTTGGGTTTATTCACGGCACTTGTAAACAGAGTTAAGGTGAAGATAACACGGGCAGGGAGTGTGCCGTGGGTTACCACAAGCGATAAAGGATTTTGGGACGGTGACAAGGCAGTTTCCCCTTCAACGTATTGTTTTTTTTTTCTAGAAGAATGATGCGAGGACAGAAAAGTTGCAATGGCATTGCAGTTCCCTGCACAGAAAATAGCCAGGGAGGTGAGGCGCGGCCAAGTGGTGCCGTTCGACTGCGCCCCGACTGGGAGCATCAGGTGAGTGACGAGGACTGAGCCGCTCTCCCCCTTTAGCAAGCACACCAGCAGTGTCAAGCCGCATCACCCTTTTCCAGACCGCTGGCATGTGCTTGGGGACAATAACCTGTACTTTTCACAGCCAGGTCTTCTGAGCCACAGCACCTCCTGCTCTGCGGTGGCCACTGCTCACTGATCCCAGTGAAAACAAACTTGTGTACAGGCACTCTGCAAAATTCCCACCTTAGATGCCACTGAAGCGCAGCTTTGGCTTTCGGGCATCTCCCCTGCAGGCCGTCCCTTGTGTCATTTCCGCAGAGGATTCCTTGTTAGTTAATTACTTCATTTTGTTTTTCATTTCCAAAGAATATCAGTTGACTTTTACAGCTTCTTCAGTGCTCCCCAAGCTTCATGCCACACCTAAATGCTCATCTTCGCTGCCTGAAGGTCCTTTCTGACCTGAACGATTCTATGACTTTGGTCCGTACTTCAGCTTATGGGAGAAGCTGCACGTTGATTGGGTTTTGGAGAAAAAGATTTGAATGTCCAGCTGTGAATTGATCTTGTGTTTTGTCTTCCAGGTTCATTCCCATTGTGATCTGCAAATGGCAAATCAGGGTTGCTCTTTATTAAAACCAAAAGCGCTCTCAGAATGTTGATGGAGGTGATGATTGCAGGGGCGATGCTTCTGGAGAATAGCTCCCCCATCTTCCCCAGGGCCTGGGCAGAGAGAGGTGGAGCTCGGAGTCCCCCCAGTCCTCCCGCGGGTGTCGGCGTCTGCAGCGCCATCGGGACGGGATCCACGGCGCAGCTCCCTCCTCCAGAGGCCGAAAGCTCAGCCTCCAGTTTCGTGCAGGGTGATCACCTTTCCAAGGCAATACAAGCACTTCCCAAGAGCAGCTGGTGAAGATGGCGCAGAAGCAAGGACAAGGGTGCAGTGAAAAGTTTGGTGCATCGATCCAGCTTCCGGACATGGTAGGGAAGACGCACCGTTTGATAAAACACCAAACACGGTAGTTTTCATTCTTTGTGTTTTTCTGTGCCCCCATTGTGATCACCCCTGGAAGTATTATTTTTGAAAAACATATCTAGGAGAGAAATCGTAACCTGCTTTGCGTCCTTCTGCCTGGAAGGGTTGTGACACAGGGAAGTGAGGAAGGGGCTGGCCGGGGTCAGCCTCTGCTGAGCCTCAGCTCTGGCTGTTGCTCCTGCTTCCCGGGTACACCCAAAAGCTGTCATGATCAAAAGAGCAGGCAGCCCTTCTGTCCTGAGTCACAGGGGCCATTTCTTCCTGAGTGACTCAAGATGGGAAATCATTCTTGGAGCTTCAAAAGAAAAAAAAAAAAAACCTCATGCAGTCATTTGTAAGTGTGTATATATACACATACATTTCCTTCAATGAAGAAGAAAATCTTAGAAATATCATGTCACGTCTGGCTTCCTAGAGAAAATCCTTATCTCTGGGCTTCTGAAATCAAATGTCTGTGCATTTATAGAGCATTTCCCCTCTTTTTATGTGCCTCCCACAGTGATCTTCTACCCTGCCCCATGGCAAGAAGAGAAGAAGAGTTTGGTGATTTTGCTGCTCTGCTCTCTCAAGAGTGTTGCAGGCTGCGTAGCAGGGAGTGAAGCCCTTGTCGCTGCTCATCAGACACTTTCCTACAGAATTCTCCCTGCAGTGATAAAATTAGACTGGTGTTAGTGAGCTGCCAAGTAGAGCAGGTAACATTGGACAAGAATGGTTTCTGAGCTGCTGTTCACTAGCACGTGTTTCCCCTTTCCAGCGCGGTGCCGCCGCCCAAGAAAGGATTTTTGTGGGTCAGCCAGATGTGCTCCTGCCTCCCACTGAGGCTCTGAGATGGAGCCGAGTTTGCATTCCAGTTTATTGCAACAGAGGGTCATCGGAAATTTCCTCAGCTATCTCAGGCACAGAGCCATGGAAGCAAGTAAGCCTGAGCTCCTGCGTGCTTGCTGTGAGCCTTGAGACGAGTGTGCATCATTGCAGGCTTGGAATTTATTGAAATGCGCTAAGGAAACCGGCTTTGGGGGGGGAGGGAGGGAGGGAGGGAGGGAGGGAAATCCTCTCTTCACATGTGCCAATCCTTCTCTGAAACTCACCCCGGCAGGACAGCACGAAGACTGAACGTGTAAGAAGATGTGGGGTGCAATGGAGAACCTGGCAGGAGCATCCGACGCACACGTGCACGAGTTTTGCTTTTTGCTTGGATTGAAGCTCAAAAGTTGTAAGGAATTTGGGAATGAGATGGGACGTTTCAGAAGAAGAGGAAGGAGGCGAAGAAGTTGTTGTTACAGTCCTGGCAAAATCCTTTGTTCTAGCTAATAAAAGAAGTTAGCTTAAAAAAAAAAAAAAAAAAAAAAAAGTGTTTTTTTTTCTTGAATATTATATTCGTTGGTGGTGTATGGTGTGTTGCTTTATTTCTTGGTATTATTAACTCTCTGTCATTGTTTTCTTTTTGAGTGAGGCTAACTTTATGGATGGGTTGGTTTGTATTTGAGTTAGGATTAATTTCAGTAGGTTTCTTTAATAGACTTGGGATATTGTTGGGATTTTGGTTTTGTTTATTGGATGTATAAACAGAGAGATTTGGTAGGGCTAGCTCGGCTGCTGGAGTTTTGGGTGTTGATTTATTAGATGGCTTTTGTTAAAAGCCGTTTTTAAATTGTTGAAAGTTTTCTTAAAAAGGTAATGGTTTAAAGGTGGTTTTTAGTAATTGATTGTATTGTTTTATGCTGTTTGTAGCTGGTGTACCAGAAGGGATATGGTGTACTTCTTGAGTGTTACGGTTTTAGCGTTCCCAAGTTCCGATTTATTTCTGGTGTGATGGGTTTTGTTTAGTTTTTATCTTTGGGGACAGGGGCATTTTTATGGTGGGTTTTTATAGGCAACATTTTTTAAAATTTGGGTAGTGGTATTTTTAGTATTTTAATAGTTTAGATTTTTTTATTTGTATGCTTTTAATTAGTTTTTTTTAATTTTTAAGGTAATTTTTATAGATTATTTGTGAGTTAGCATAAAGGTGGAGCTTTGGGGGCTTTTTGTAGTAATGTTTAGGGTCAGTTGCACAGTTTTGAGTTCAGTGAGTCGGTTTGATTTATTTTTTCATGGGTTTTTGTTTTTATTAGCAGTTATTTCATTTTCAATGTGATTTTGAGGTTTTTTGGGTTTCTGAGATACTGGTTTGGGAGGAAGTTTAGGATTGGAATGGATGGGGGGGTTTGGGCTAGTTATAGAGGGGTTTTAAAATTTATTTCTAGTTGGGTTTCTGTGAGTTTTTAATGGGGTGAAATGTAGTGGGGCCTTTGTTCTTTGTTAGTAGCAGAAATAGGTTTTGTTTGGATGTGCTGCGATGGGACGAGCGTGCCCTGCGCGCCGGCGCTGACCGAGGCGCGTCGGGATTTCTGTGGTTCTGACGGGTCAGGTGAGTGAGTTGATATGGTTTACTAGACAGGTCAAAATAGAAATAAAAATAAATTTGAAAGGAAATCTAAAACTATAACTGTAAACATAAACATGGAAAACAGATAAATATATAAAACTATCATATAATGTATGTTATTGTGACATACTATAATATATGGAAAATAGAGCCTAATATATATACACAAATGTATATAAGTAGAGATTGTAAATATAAAAATATTCCCTATAGTTTAAAAGAAATTGGGGATTTTTTTTTTTTGTTTTTATTAGGTTATAGGCTGGGTTCTTTTATAAATAGTAGAAATATAAATAATATAAAACTATAAATCCAACTATACAAATATATAATATATCTACCGATACCTATAAATATTTAATATAACTAAATATAAGTAATATAAATATATAGTATAAAGACAGATCTGTTCTTCAAGGCATTCTCTATACTAGATAATCTATAAATATAGTAAAAAATAGAAATGTACATGTGAATATAATGATGAAAAATAAAATTATTTTTAAACTTTTAAATACGGTTTAACTGAAGGGGTGTCTTTGGTTTTTATTTGGTTAGAGACAGGGGCTTTATTTTAAACAAGGCAAGTATTATAGAAATGTAAATCAAAATATAGAAATATATTATAAATATATAAAGATATATAACTATAATTAAACTCTAAATGTAAACCTAAATATAAATATGTGTAAGTAATGTGAAGAGATGTAATCTAGAATATCAATAACATTATAGGGCAATTGAAATTATAAATATAAATGGATAAATAAATACGAAATATATTACTATAAAATATGTTAATATAATTTAAAAGAAAGGTCTTTTTTTCTTTTTATTTGGTGTGAGGCAGGGTTTTTGTTTTAAATAATATGAATATAGATATTATTGTTTTATATTTCTAAATATAGAAATATAGAAAGAAGATATGAAAATACAGATATAGAAATATAAGCTAGAAATATATATAAATAATAGGAAGAGGTGTAATATAGAACACAAATGACACCATACATTAAGATATATATGAGTATAAATATGAAAAATAAAATAAAAAATAATGAAATAAATTTTGAAGGAATGGGGTTCTTTTTGGCTTTTGTTTGGGTAAAGGCAGGGGTTTAATTAGAAATAATGTAAGTGTTACAGAAGTAAAAATCTTAACCCGAAATATCTAATCAGTATATAAAAATATGTATAAAACCATAGAAATAAACCTAAGTAATGGGAACAGACGAAATATAGAAATTCAATTTCTATCTAAATAGAAATTTGTAAGTATAAATTGTTAAATTACATTATACACCAATGTACATGATAGATATAAATGTGAATATAAATATGAAAAAATATAAAAAGTGAAATAGATACTGTTTTAAAGGAATGTTTGGGTTTGGGCTGGTTTTGGGGGTTTTTTTGGTTTGTGTTTTTCTTTCTGTTTCTTATTGGGTGAGAGGCAGGGTTTAATTTCTTCCGGCTTATTTTTTGGCATTTCTTTCAGAGGAGTTTTCGGCGGGGGCCGCCCCTGTTCTCTCTCGCCGCCTTCCCTGCCCGCAGCCCCAAGGCGCGCGGCTGCCCCCGGCTGGGGCGCGCGGCGGTGCTGCCGCCTTGTGGGCAGAGCGCGGTACTGCAGCCCGGCACGGGCAGGCGTCCCCGCTGCCGCCATGTTGGGAGTGGCGTGCGGCGGGTGTCGCGGAGCCGCTTGACCTTCTCAAGGTGGCGGCCCAAAGGGCGGGAAAGTTGAAAAGACCCGCGGTCTGTCTATTGGAACTGCCTGCATAGCACCCCGACGCCAGGGCGGCCCCGGCAGGATTTTCTGTGGCGTTTCATGTGTCCCAAACGCGGGCTGTCGGCTCAGCGGCGCGGTGGGCGGGCGCTTTTCGGCGGGTTTCTTACAGGCATCTGCGTAAACGCCTCACGGTGGGGGGGGGGGGGGGGGGGGGTCCTCGTTTGGCCGCCATGTTGGGAGTGGAGTGTCGCGGATGTCGCGGACTCACTTGACCTTCTCAAGGTGGCGGCATAAAGGGCGGGAAAATCGAAGAGCGCCCCTCCCGGTAAGTCTGCCGCCTTGTGGACAGAGAGCGGTACTGCAGCCCCCCCGAGCCAGCGCCCTGCCCATCCCCAGGCGTTGGAAGCGACCGCAAAAAGGGCGGTAGAGGGATAGAGATCTGTACAAAGAGATAGAAATAGGGATCGTAAACAGAAAAATATTTGAATGTCGTTTAAAATAAATTGGGGCTTTTTTGGTTTTTATTAGGTTATAGGCTGGAGTTTTTGAAAAATAATATAAATATAAATAATATAAAAATATAAATCCGACTATACAAATATATACTATATATACCGATACCTGTAAATATCTAATATAAATAAATTAAACTTATAGAAATACCTATTATAAAAATAATATATCTGATAGATTAAAAGGTTTTCTCTAGACTATATATCACATCTATAAATATAACGAATAAAAATTATAAATGTACATATAAATATAATTATGCATAACAAAATTCTTTTTAAATCTTTAAATACGTTGTAAATAAAGGGGTGTTTCTGGTTTTCATTTGGTTACAGGCAAGGGTTTTATTTTAAATAATGTAAATATTTTAGAAATATTTTCTATATCTAAATATAGAAAGACAAAATAAATGTATCAAGATATACACCTGTAACTAAACTATAAATTTAAATTTAAATATGAATATATGTAAGTAAGTTGAAGAGGTGTAATTTAGAATATAAATAATATTAGGCGGCAAAATGATTAATTAGTATAAATGTGTATATAAATATGAAAAATGTAAATATAAAGATATGTAAATATAGGTTAAAAGAAAGGGTTCTTTTCGTTTTTATTTGGTTAGAGGCAGGGCTTTTATTTTAAATAATATGAATATAGATATTATTGGTTTATATTTCTAAATATAGAACTATATAATCAGGATATAAATGTAGATATAAAGTATAAATCAATAGAAATAATAGGAAGAGATGTAATAGAGAGCACAAATAATTAATATATACATTATTATACATTTGAAATGTAAATGTGAGTCTAAATATAAAAACCATAAGTAAAACAAAAATTAAATGCAGTTAAAAAAAAAGTGGTTCTTCTCGGCTTTTATTTGGTTCGAGGCAGGTTTATTTTTTTAAATAATAGAAGTGTTACAGAAGTAAAAAACTTAACCAGACATATATAATCAATATAAAAACATGTATAAAAATATATAAATAAATATAAATAATAGGAATGTATGTAATATAGAATATAAATTTATATACAGATAGAAAACGATAAACATAAATGTACAAATAAACGTTATACATCAATATACATTTTAAATAGAAATGAATATAAATCTAAAAAAAAAAAATTTAAATATTTTTTACAACAAAGGGTTGGTGGGTTTTTGGTTTTTTTTCGTTTTTATTGGGTTAGAGGCAGGGGTTTTGTTTTAAATAATATGAATATAGATATTATTTTTGTCTATTTCTAAATATAGAAATATATAATCAGGATATAAATATATAGATAGAGAAATATAAAATAGAAATAAATATAATAGGAAGAGATGTAATATAGAACACAAATGACACTATACATGAATATACAATTAAACTGTAAATGGGAGTATAAATATGAAAAATGTCATTTAAAAAAAATTAAATAAAGTTTAAAAGAAAGGGGTTCTTTTTGGCTTTTATTTGGGTAGAGGCAGGGGTTTTATTTGAAATCATATGATTGTTACAGAATTATAAAATCTTAACCAGAAATATATAATCAATATGTAAAATATATTAATAAATCTAAGTAATAGGAATCGATTAAATGTAGAGTATAAATTTATATATCAATAGAAAATTATAAATATAGAAATCAACATTATGCATCAATATACATTATAAATCGAAATTTGGGTATAAACATGAAAAACTTGAAAATAAAATATATTTAAATATTGTTTAAAAGAAAGGCTTGGGTTGTTCTTTGTTGACTTTTTTTTTCTTTTTTGCCGCCTGGTGGGCAGAGCGCGGTACTGCAGCCCCCCGAGGTTAGCCGACGATAGCCGAGGTTAGCCGAAGAACCGAAAATATCTGAGTGTGGACGAAAATAGCTGAGTGGAGCCGAAGAACCGAAAATAGCCGAGTGTAGACGGAAATAGCCGAGTGGAGCCGAAGAACCGAATAGGACCGAGTTTAGACGAACCGTGCCGAGTTCAGCACAAGAACTTCTCCCCTCCTTTTTCGAGGTGCATTGGGTGTCCCAAGGAGGGCTGGGTTCCTCAGCAGGGGTCTTAGGAGTTGGCGCTGATTCTGCTTTTTCTGAAGGTGTATCAAAGTGTGCTACCTGAATGACAGTTCTCTCCCCTGGAAAGCTTTCTCTCAATGCCATCAGCGCACGAACGCGTTTTAGTTGTGGAACCAGACGGAATGAGAAAAGCCAACACCCGTAGCAGATTTCTGTTTGCTCTGGGTCTGTGAGAAGCGGGCTCTGCGCTGGTCACCGAGAGGCGCTGTTGGAGAGTGGCACCAGCGCCAGGTGTGAGTGTGACGATGATGAGGGCTCGGAGCAGCCCCAGGTGTGAGTGTGAGGATGAGGAGGGGCCGGCTCCTGCCGGGGTCTGTTTTAGGGGGAGGGTTTGCCTCAGCTCCCTTTCGCATGGTGCTGCTGAGTAGCGGGGTTTATGGGGGGCTCCCGGGGCCGTCTCATGGAAGGACGGTGAGAGCTTCTCACGGGGTCTGGGGGAACACCAGGATACGCGCTTGGATACGCGGAGCGTTGCTTAAAGGAGGTGCCGAGAGACACAGCTTTGTGCCGGGAAGCGGCAGCCGAACAGGTGAGCCCGTGTGGACTTGGAGCGGGGACTTTGGCCTTTCCCTTCTCAATTTCATCTTGCCAGTCCCACCCCGGTTCCCCAGGAACAAAAATGGAGCTTATGAGGACCAAAGAAATTAAGGAGAGGGAAGCAGCTACTCTTCTTATTGTCTGTGTTTGAACCGGGGGGGGGGGAATCCCCCTTCACTTGTGGTTTTAAGGGTGTTGATTGAAGGAAAACCTGCCTTTTCCAGGCTGTTAGGGGTATCACAGGGGCGACAGGGAATCTCTGCGTTCTGTTTTAAGGGGAATTGGAAAAATATCGTTGTCGTATTGTGAGTTTGATTTGAAGGCAGCCACCCCATTTTCATCATCCTAAGGTTTAAATTGAGGGGGCAGCCCTGTTGTCCCTCCTTCTCAAGGGTTCGAATTGAGGTCAAAATCCTTCTTTCCCATCAGTTGAAGGCTTTCATTTGAGGAGAACCCCTAATTTCCTGCTATTATAGGGGATGAAACTGAAGGGGAGAACACATTTATTCGCCCTTGTGGAAGCGAGGTGAGCCCCGCCTGCGGCGTCAGTTTCGGGGTACAATTGCGGGCACCTCCAGCTCTCGCAGCGTTCGCAGGGTTGCAATCGGGCCGTGCCGCTGCATTCGAGGGCGCTTCTTCTGCCCGTGGCCCGGCCCCGAACGTTCCCGCTCGGGTGCCCTCCCGGCACCGCCCGGGCGCTCGCTGAGGCGGACGGGGAATTTGGCGCGGCGGGGCTGCCGCGGCAGCGCCGGTGCGAGCCGTGCCGGAGCCGAGCGGGGCTGTGCCGGGCCGGCGGGCGGGAGAGGCGGCCCGGGCCCTGCGCTGGCCCGGCCGGTGCCGGCCGCTCTGCCCGCTCCGGGCGCGGGGCTCGGGCGCCGCCGGGGCCCCCTGGGCCCGGTGCCGGCTCCGCCGGGCCGGGGGAGCGGGCGGGGGGCTCCGGGGCGGCGCCGCCCCTGCGCGCCGGAGGAGCCGCTGTCCTGCCGGCAGCCGCGCTCCGTCCGTGCCGGCAGCGCGGGCTTCGATTGCTGAAAGTTCTTGGACGTCGTGGTTTCGAGGCGGGTTTTGGGAATCGATTGCATCGGTTCGTTCTGTTTGCAGTCGCTGGATGCTGAGGGATAGGGTGTTTTTCCTGAATGCTGTGGATCTCGGTTCAGGTGGTGATGATAAAGGTTTGTTTTGAATGGAGTTTTGTTGTCGGATATATTTTTTTTTGCCGGCGTGTGCGATGTTTTTTAAAGGTGTGCGATGGTTTTTATGGGTCGTAGCGTGAAGTAGAGGTTAGGCGTTTAATTCTGTTGTGGTGGCTTTTAGTAGCGTGAGTGTGTAGCGTTTGTTCTGGTGGGCTTGAGGTAGCGTCAGGTAGTTAATAGCAGCGGGATTTTAAAAATATTGATAATTGCATTTGTGTTTATCGTCTTACAGGGCTTTCATTTATTTGGTTTGTTCGATTGTAGCGTATGTTTTATTGTTACGGATCATTTGGGAGATATTGTTTATGGTTACGTTTCTCTTTAGGCTTTGTGTTTATTTCTAGGCGGCATTTTATTTTGATAGATTGAGGCACTATGGGTTTATTCAGTTAGGATTTTTTTGTTGTTGTTGTTGTTGTTGTAAATTTAAGTTTATTTAAATTTAAGTTTTCTGTTGGGTTTTTAGTGGGTTTTTTTGGTGGGTTGTTTTTTTTTTTTTTTGGCCTTTGATGGATTTGGTTGTTGTTTATCAGTTTTTGTTGGTTTTTTTTTTTTTGGAGCATGGGTATTTGTAGGGTGGGTCTTTTAAAGTAGTTTTTTTATTTGGGTAGTTATTTCCTTTTTTTGTAGTGGTTGAGATTTTTTTCTATTTTGTTAATTAGTTCGGTTTTTAAAGTTATTTTTACAGAGTATTGGTTATTCTTTGACTTAGTGTAGAGGTAGAATTTTGGTTATTTTTTTAGTAAAGTTCAGGGTCGTTGGCACTGTTTGGAGTTTAGTAAGGTGGTTTGAATTTTTCTTCGTAGTTTCTATGATTTGCTGTGTGTGTTTCTATTGGGTTTTCTTTTACATTCGTTGCATTTTTCTGATGTGATGAGAATTGTTACTGCAAAGAGCGTTGTGTGGCTTTTTGCTGGCCGTCGGTTGGCTGGTGGAGGTATCTGGATGCTTTTGGAGGATATTGGTGGGAATTTGATGCTGTTTGTTTTGTCATTTTATTTAGGAATTGGATTTTAAATGTAAAATTATAACTGTAACGATAATTAAACAAAACAAATAGATGTATAAAAATGGGAATAAAACCCCTTAAAATTTATATATAGACCGAATATATAAAAGTGAAACATGTAACATGAATCATTATATATTACAATAAGCTATTATAATTTTTAATACAGAGTATTATATATGTTTATAGATATTTAAAGGTATAGATTGATATAGATTATAAATAGAAACAAAGCCCCAATCAAAATATAAATATAGAAATGGATGACAAATATATGCAGACATATATAAAAATATAAGATAATTATAAATACAGAATAATAAAAATCGATACAATACGTAATAAAAGTAATAACTGTATATATCTTATGATAATATATTATAGGAAATATGTATTGGATATATATAAGTATAGTACATCAATATGTTATCGTATAATATATAACAAATTATAAATATAAAAATTATAAATATAAAAATATTTTTAAATAGTAAAGAGGGGTTGGTTTTTTTTTTTTTGTCCATAGGCAGGGTTTTGATTCTAAAAATTTTAAATACAAATAATATAAAGGTAGAAATCTAAGTATAGAAATATATCATAAATACATACAGATATATATAAAATTTAAAAATATAAGAAAAAATTAGTTGTAGCAGTAGATATGATACATAATAGAAATAATAATTTAAATACTTTTTTAGAATTTTATAAATCTTATATGCAATCACTATTATAATGCATCAAAAGAAACGAAAGAATAATATGTGAATATAATTATAGGAAGTAGAAATAAAAATATTTCAATGTCGTTTAAAATAAGGGGGGGTTGTATTTATTTTGTTAGAGACAGGGGGTTTTTTTGTTGAATAATAGAAGTATTATATAAATATAAATCTAAATAAAGAAATATACAATCAATATAGACAGATATATATAAAAACGCAAAATACAAATAAATATAAACCATAGGAGTAGATGTAATATATTATATAAATTACCTAACACATCAATGTCCGATATAAATATGCATGTGAATGTAAACATGAAAAATTTAAATATAAAATATATTTAAATATGGTTTTAAAGAAAGGGGGCTTGTTTCGTTCCTGTTGGGTAAGAGGCAGGTTTTCGGCGTTTATTTCAGAGGATTTTTTGGGGGATGGCAGCCGGTTTTTTGCCCGCCTTCCCCGCCCGCAGCGGAGCGCGGTACCGCCCCCCGGACAGGCAGCGGCCGGGACGCGTCCGTGCCGAGGCCCGCGCGCGATCGCGCCCTGGGGAGCGGCTCGGCCGGGACGCGCTTGACCTTCCCAAGATGGCGGCCAAAAGGGCGGGAAAAAGGAGCACCACGGTCTGTATACTAGACTGCCTGCCCGCCGCCCCGACGCCGCCCCGGCGGGATTTTCCGTGCGGTATGCAGCGCCGGGCACACGGGCCGTGGGTCAGTGGCGCCGCTGGCGGGCGGGTGGTGGGCGGGCGCCGACAGGCAATGGCACAGACGCCTCTCTCTGCCGGGGACCCGCAGCCGTCGCCGTCCCGGGACTCTGGAGAGGCTCGGCCGGGAGCCGGGTGACCTTCCCAAGATGGCGACACAAAGGGGACACAGTGGAGGCCCGCGGTCCGTTCGCTGCGCTGCCCGCACGGCGCCCCCGTGGCGGCGCCGGCCCGTCGGGGCTTTCCGCGGTGGTTCCGGTGCGGGGCTCGCGGGCTGTGGGCTCGGCAGCGCCGCGGGCGGGCGGGTTTTGGGGGGCCGCTGACGGGCATTGGCGTGGTGGCCTCTCTTCGCCGAGGTACTCAGGGTGCATCCTCTGCTGCTGGAGGGGGGTTTTGTACTGGGGAAGCTTATTTTATTTTTCCGAATGAAAATAAGCTGCCCGGTATGCCCATGTACACGTCAGTAAAACACTTGCTTTGGTAGGGAATTTAGTACTTAAAAGTAGGGGGTTTATTTTATTTAAGCGTGGATGAGTCTCCAATGACTCAATAGTCACAACAATGTCAATATTACAGCCAAAAGGTCTTAATCAGATAGATGTTGAGGAAAAAAATAACACTGATATTCCTGTGCTGGCACATATCTGCAGCTGGGAAAGAGCAGAGGAACTGCTCTGTGCAGCTGTTAGCAGAAAATTTGGGAAGAACTGCTCTGGTGCAATTTTTGCATTCAAGTTGAGGATTGATTCATCAGTGGTGATGTTAACACTGTCAGAATGGCTCGCTCACTCTCCACCAGGCTGGTGTGGCCTCAGAGGCTACCCCTGCTGACGGCAGAGTGTGTGCAGCTTCTGCTGAGCAGGCGGTGCCATCCCCCCAGAACACCTTGTCACAGCAGGGACGGAGATGGAGCCAGCCCAGCACATGGAAATGGATCTCTCCAGCTGAGCACTCAGGTGAAGTGACCAGAGAGCGTGCTCAGCACGAACCAGGCGACCTTCACATCTCCAGGGCTAATGATTCTTGCGCCTGCAGAGCCACAGTATCACCCGGCTTTTTTTTCCTCCCCAGGCCTTTATTCATTTCTCAAACAGACGAATGCTCCCCTTGAAGACTGCTGTGCGCTGTGTTCTAGAGAGCCTGGCAGGTGACCGCGTTGGAGAGAGGAGGGCAGCTGCCAGCAGGCAGCCCCCAGGAAAACATGGGAGTTTCAGTGGTTTCTGGAGTCTGAGGACCGGGTAGATGCCCTGAGCTAAGCAGGAGTTAAGCGCAGTCATGCAGAGGCCTGGCTGTTACGACTGAAGGTCGCTTAGTGAGTATCGATAGTTTCTGTAGATATTTTTATATCTATAGAAAGATAAAAAGTAAAAGTAGAATAGAGCATTGTGCAGGAGAAGAAGAACCCTTTATGTAAGATGTGACCTGAGGGGCATCATGCCAGGCTGTCCCTTCCAGATTGGGAAGGATTCAGTGTTTTGTATGGCACGATGGAGAGTTTTGAAAAGTAAGATTTCCTCTTCGGTGCAGGTCCGATGGGTGAGGCCTGGCAGCTTGTGCACTGCCACTGTGCTAACCTGTGTGCCTCTCCTTCCCTCCCTGCTCCACAGGCACAACACGGGATCAGCAGGGAGAGGCGGGTCTGTCCTGGAGGATCCAGGAGCTCGGTGTGCGTATCTGAGCCTGCAGCTCCGAGCCGCAGCAGGACCCAAGGTCTGCACACGCCTGTGTACAGGTACTCTCAGAAATGTTGACTGTCCTGACTGAGCCCTCAGGAGCTGGCAGTGCCAGCCTGGAGAACAAGAGTAACTTCCAGCCTTTTCTTTTGTCTCCGTGTCCAGTGTTCAGTCTAATTCCTGCTGGGCCTTTGCCTTTCCCCTTCAGGGAATAAAGGGGGGAAAAAAGTGGGGGGAAAAGAAAAAAAGATCAAACAGGGGTCTAAACCTCCGGAGGAAGAAGACATCTGTCAGGACACACTCTTAAGAGAAATGGGATAAAGAATACTTGTTTACTAAATCTTTCATATCTGTAGCTAGTTCAAAGACAGTCAAAGCCAGTCCTTCCCGTTAGAAGGGCAAAAGAAGAACAGAGAAGCCCTCAGCCTAAGCCATTGAAAGCAGCAGCAGCAGCTTTGTGTACTCTGGTGTGGCAGGCATTCCTAGGTTGGCTTTTTTTCTTTTGCATCTAGCACTGGTAGAGGAAAGTTCTTTGCAAGGTGATCGTTCCAGCCTTGAATTGAAATGTGAGCAAAGAGGAGCTTTCTCAATTGGATTTGGGTTTATTCACAGCACTTGTAAACAGAGTTAATGTGAAGATAACATGGGCAGGGAGTGTGCCGTGGGTTACCACAAGCGATAAAGGATTTTGGGACGGTGACAAGGCAGTTTCTCCTTCAACGTATTGTTTTTTTTTCTGGAAGAATTATGCGAGAACAGAAAAGTTGCAATGGCATTGCAGTTCCCTGCACAGAAAATAGCCAGGGAGGTGAAGCAGGGCCAAGTGGTGCCGTTCGACTGCACCACGACTGGGAGCATCAGGTGAGTGACGAGGACTGAGCCGCTCCCCCCCTTTAGCAAGCACACCAGCAGTGTCAAGCCGTATCACCCTTTTCCAGACCGCTGGCATGTGCTTGGGGACAATAACCTGTACTTTTCACAGCCAGGTCTTCTGAGCCACAGCACCTCCTGCTCTGCGGTGGCCACTGCTCACTGATCCCAGTGAAAACAAACTTGTGTACAGGCACTCTGCAAAATTCCCACCTTAGACGCCACTGAAGCGCAGCTTTGGCTTTCGGGCATCTCCCCTGCAGGCCGTCCCTTGTGTCGTTTCCGCAGAGGATTCCTTGTTAGTTAATGACTTCATTTTGTTTTTCATTTCCAAAGAATATCAGTTGACTTTTACAGCTTCTTCAGTGCTCCCCAAGCTTCATGCCACACCTAAATGCTCATCTTCACTGCCTGAAGGTCTTTTCTGACCTGAACGATTCTATGACTTTGGTCCGTACTTCAGCTTAAGGGAAAAGCTGCACGTTGATTGGGTTTTGGAGAAAAAAATTTGAGCGTCCAGCTGTGAATTTATCTTGTGTTTTGTCTTCCAGGTTCATTCCTATTGTAATCTCAAATGGCAAAACAGCGTTGCTCTTTATTAAAACCAAAAGCGCTCTCAGAATGTTGATGGAGGTGATGATTGCAGGGGCGATGCTTCTGAAGAATAACTCCCCCATCTTCCCCAGGGCCTGGGCAGAGAGAGGTGGAGCTCGGAGTCCCCCCCAGTCCTCCCGCGGGTGTCGGCGTCTGCAGCGCCATCGGGACGGGATCCACGGCGCAGCTCCCTCCTCCAGAGGCCGAAAGCTCAGCCTCCAGTTTCGTGCAGGGTGATCACCTTTCCAAGGCAATACAAGCACTTCCCAAGAGCAGCTGGTGAGGATGGCGCAGAAGCAATGACAAGAGTGCAGTGAAAAGTTTGGTGCATTGATCCAGCTTCCGGACATGGTAGGGAAGACACACCGTTTGATAAAACACCAAACACGGTAGTTTTCATTCTTTGTGTTTTTCTGTGCCCCCATTGTGATCACCCCTGGAAGTATTATTTTTGAAAAACATATCTAGGAGAGAAATCGTAACCTGCTTTGCGTCCTTCTCCCTGGAAGGGTTGTGACACAGGGAAGTGAGGAAGGGGCTGGCCGGGGTCAGCCTCTGCTGAGCCTCAGCTCTGGCTGCTGCTCCTGCTTCCAGGGTAAACCCAAAAGCTGTCATGATCAAAAAAGCAGGCAGCCCTTCTGTCCTGAGTCACAGGGGCCATTTCTTCCTAAGTGACTCAAGATGGGAAATCATTCTTGGAGCTTCAAAAGAAAAAAAAAAAACCCTCATACAATCATTTGTAAGTGTGTATATATACACATATATTTCCTTCAATGCAGAAGAAAATCTTAGAAATATCATGTCATGTCTGGCTTGCAAGAGAGGATCCTTAACTCTGGGCTTCTGAAATCAAATGTCTGTGCATTTATAGACCATTTCCCCTCTTTTTATGTGCCTCCCACAGTGATCTTCTACACTGCCCCATGGCAAGCAGAGTTTGGTGATTTTGCTGCTCTGCTCTCTCAAGAGTGTTGCAGGCTGCGTAGCAGGGAGTGAAGCCCTTGTCGCTGCTCATCAGACACTTTCCTACAGAATTCTCCCTGTATTGATAAAATTAAACTTGTGTTAGTGAACTGCCAAGTAGAGCAGGTAACACTGGAAAAGAATTGTTTCTGAGCTGCTGTTCACTAGCACGTGTTTCCCCTTTCCACCTACTGGCATGGAGCAGAAAACACGGAGGGGCTGGCACTTGCAATGAAAATGGAAAAGATACTAGGCCTGTAACTGGGGCTGTGGCCATCCAGGTGAACTTAAGCAGGGGCTGGCATCGTGGCTGGGGATTGAGGATCTGGACCTGAAATCATGGGGGGCTGGCATATTGATGCTGGCGTGGGCTTTGAGACCCTTGGCTAGGAGCTGAATTGTTGCAGAGCTGGAGCCAAGGCCAAGATGCTGCCCTTCGAAGCCGGACGACCGTCCAGCTGGAGCTGGAAGAACAGAGCTGCCAGTGAAATAAAGCTTGTGGGATTACAGCTGAAAGGGCTGACATCACTGGGCCTGGACTCATCATTGCCCGCCTGGGATCGGGGCTGAACGTGGCACAGGAACCACAGGGCTGGCACAGGCACCGTAGTCTCCTTGCGCCGAAAACACTGCCGGCCCGTGTCACGGGTGAAGGGGCTGGGTATTGTGACTGAAATAAAAATGGGTTGTGTGGAGAGGAACAGGGGGCTGACACGTTGCGCCGAAAGCCCCGTCGATGCCAGGATATTGCCTGGGCCAGGGAGGGCACCTCCTGGCATGGAGCAGAGAACACGGAGGGGCTGGCACTTGCATTGAAAATGGAAAAGATACTGTGGCCCCGCTGCCGCAGCCTCGGCTGGCGCTGTTGGGGCCGGGAAGGGCGGGCGGGAGCTTCCAGTCGAGGTCCTTGCCGGGATTTCTCCCAGGGAAGCCGGCAGAGGGCTGGGAGCGGGCGGACTCGGTCCCGGCAATGGCGGCGGCGCGAGCCCGGCTTGAGGGGACCGCGGGGGGGTCTCGGAGCCGAGTGCGGAGGGAAGGGGCGGGCTGGGATTGGTGGGGCCGGCGCTGCCTCGGGTTGTGATTGGCTGGCTGGCCCGGCCCTGGGGGATAAATAACGTGCGTTGGGGCGGCACCGGCGTCAGTTCGGCGGTGAAGGTGGAAGCGACGAGAGGTGCGCTTGCGCGATTCGAGGAGCGGCGCTGCGCCAGGACGGCACCTCCGCGGCAGCTGATCCGGGGAGCGCCGGTGAGCACGGATGGGACGCCTGCGGCAGTATCTGAGGGCTGGCGCTGTCCAGTTCTCCCCGCCGCACCCTGCGCGGTTCGGGTAGCCGGGGGCTGGAGTGGTGCAGGCGGGGACCGGTTGCTGTTACTGCTGGGCGGCAACTAGACATTTCGCCGTTTTTGGATTTAAAGTAACGTTCCGAATACCGGGAATAAAACTGGCTTTTTGCGTTTTAATTCCTTTATTTTGTTTTTACTTGTAATAACAATGATTTCTTTCTTTATTGCGTTGTTTTATTATTTTGCTCGGGTTTTTTTTTTTTTGTTTGTTTGATGTGTTTTCTTTACTAGATACCTGATGTTAATTCAGTAGGAGTTGTGGGATTGGGGCTGAAACACCAGTTGTGAGATCAGTGGGGACATAAAGCCCCAGGGTGTGGAATAAGGACTTTGGCATGAGCCAGGCCCGAAACAGCGTGGAGCAGTGGGAATGCTGGGGCTGGATAAATGCCACCGGGAGAAGGGCATGGAGCGGCAGCGCAGGGCCTGCAGGACATGCCTGGGGGTTCCCCTTGGTACCAAGTAGAGGCTGAGTGTGTGGGGGCTCAGAGGCCTCGAGGGCCCAAGAACCAGCCCAAGGGTGCCGTTTGGGATGGGGGAGCAGGAGCCCAGGGGCTATTCCCAGCCCTTGGAGCTGCCTGGGGGGAGGTCAGGGGGTCTTAGTGCAGGTGCTGGGCTGAGGCCTAGGGTGAGGGGGAAGGTAGATGTTGGGCTTCAAGCCTCAAGCGTCCCCAAACTTGGGATCCCATTAGGGTGGATGGGTGGGTGGGTGGGACAGCTTCTAGAGACATTGAAATGACGGCAGGAACTGATTTGTGACCTTATCAACAGCCCCAGGTGAGAAGCAGAAGCAGCTTTTAGCTGCAGGCAGTAGAAAGCGGAGGAGCTGGAGCTGAGGCAGCAGAGCTGGAGGAGACAGAAATATGGTAGGGTTTGGGGTAAAACCCTTGTGGGGCAGGGATAGGGAATGTGGAGCTGGGAGGTGAACTCCATGGTCCGAGCTGAAATTGCTGTAAGGGCTGCGATCTGAGCTCAAACCACACAGAGCTAGAGCTAAAACAAAGATCATGCCCCGAGGAGCCCAAGTAGCAT
The DNA here is from genome assembly GCF_027477595.1 of Haemorhous mexicanus. NCBI lineage: Eukaryota > Metazoa > Chordata > Aves > Passeriformes > Fringillidae > Haemorhous > Haemorhous mexicanus. The sequence continues at coordinate 26,723,490 of NC_082350.1, forward strand.
TACGTGGAACTCCTGGGGTGATGTGGAGGAAGAAGTGGAACAGAAGAACTGGCAGTGAAATAAAGCTTGTGGGACAGGAGCTAAAACCACTGGGCCAGGGAGGGCTCCTCCTGGCATGGAGCGGAAAACAATGAGGGGCTTGCACTTGCAATGGAAATGGAAAAGTTGTTAGGCCTGTAACTGGGGCTGTGGCCATCCAGGTGAACTTAAGCAGGGGCTGGCACCGTGGCTGGGGATTGAGGATCTGGACCTGAAATCATGGGGGGCTGGCATATTGATGCTGGCGTGGGCTATGAGACCCTTGGCCGGGGGCTCAAGCCTTGTAGAGCTGGAGCCAAGGCCAAGATGCTGCCCTTCGAAGCCAAAGAACCCTGCAGCTGGAGCTGCACAGGCACCGTAGTCTCCTTGCGCCGAAAACACTGCCGGCCCGTGTCACGGGTGAAGGGGCTGGGTATTGTGACTGAAATAAAAATGGGTTGTGTGGAGAGGAACAGGGGGCTGACACGTTGCGCCGAAAGCCCCGTCGATGCCAGGATATTGCCTGGGCCAGGGAGGGCACCTCCTGGCATGGAGCAGAGAACACGGAGGGGCTGGCACTTGCATTGAAAATGGAAAAGATACTGTGGCCCCGCTGCCGCAGCCTCGGCTGGCGCTGTTGGGGCCGGGAAGGGCGGGCGGGAGCTTCCAGTCGAGGTCCTTGCCGGGATTTCTCCCAGGGAAGCCGGCAGAGGGCTGGGAGCGGGCGGACTCGGTCCCGGCAATGGCGGCGGCGCGAGCCCGGCTTGAGGGGACCGCGGGGGGGTCTCGGAGCCGAGTGCGGAGGGAAGGGGCGGGCTGGGATTGGTGGGGCCGGCGCTGCCTCGGGTTGTGATTGGCTGGCTGGCCCGGCCCTGGGGGATAAATAACGTGCGTTGGGGCGGCACCGGCGTCAGTTCGGCGGTGAAGGTGGAAGCGACGAGAGGTGCGCTTGCGCGATTCGAGGAGCGGCGCTGCGCCAGCACGGCACCTCCGCGGCAGCTGATCCGGGGAGCGCCGGTGAGCACGGATGGGACGCCTGCGGCAGTATCTGGGGGCTGGCGCTGTCCAGTTCTCCCCGCCGCACCCTGCGCGGTTCGGGTAGCCGGGGGCTGGAGTGGTGCAGGCGGGGACCGGTTGCTGTTACTGCTGGGCGGCAACTAGACATTTCGCCGTTTTTGGATTTAAAGTAACGTTCCGAATACCGGGAATAAAACTGGCTTTTTGCGTTTTAATTCCTTTATTTTGTTTTTACTTGTAATAACAATGATTTCTTTCTTTATTGCGTTGTTTTATTATTTTGCTCGGGTTTTTTTTTTGTTTGTTTGATGTGTTTTCTTTACTAGATACCTGATGTTAATTCCGTAAGAGTTGTGGGATTGGGGCTGAAACACCAGTTGTGAGATCAGTGGGGACATAAAGCCCCAGGGTGTGGAATAAGGACTTTGGCATGAGCCAGGCCCGAAACAGCGTGGAGCAGTGGGAATGCTGGGGCTGGATAAATGCCACCGGGAGAAGGGCATGGAGCGGCAGCGCAGGGCCTGCAGGACATGCCTGGGGGTTCCCCTTGGTACCAAGTAGAGGCTGAGTGTGTGGGGGCTCAGAGGCCTCGAGGGCCCAAGAACCAGCCCAAGGGTGCCGTTTGGGATGGGGGAGCAGGAGCCCAGGGGCTATTCCCAGCCCTTGGAGCTGCCTGGGGGGAGGTCAGGGGGTCTTAGTGCAGGTGCTGGGCTGAGGCCTAGGGTGAGGGGGAAGGTAGATGTTGGGCTTCAAGCCTCAAGCGTCCCCAAACTTGGGATCCTATTAGGGTGGATGGGTGGGTGGGTGGGACAGCTTCTAGAGACATTGAAATGACGGCAGGAACTGATTTGTGACCTTATCAACAGCCCCAGGTGAGAAGCAGAAGCAGCTTTTAGCTGCAGGCAGTAGAAAGCGGAGGAGCTGGAGCTGAGGCAGCAGAGCTGGAGGAGACAGAAATATGGTAGGGTTTGGGGTAAAACCCTTGTGGGGCAGGGATAGGGAATGTGGAGCTGGGAGGTGAACTCCATGGTCCGAGCTGAAATTGCTGTAAGGGCTGCGATCTGAGCTCAAACCACACAGAGCTAGAGCTAAAACAAAGATCATGCCCCGAGGAGCCCAAGTAGCATTACGTGGAACTCCTGGGGTGATGTGGAGGAAGAAGTGGAACAGAAGAACTGGCAGTGAAATAAAGCTTGTGGGACAGGAGCTAAAACCACTGGGCCAGGGAGGGCTCCTCCTGGCATGGAGCGGAAAACAATGAGGGGCTTGCACTTGCAATGGAAATGGAAAAGTTGTTAGGCCTGTAACTGGGGCTGTGGCCATCCAGGTGAACTTAAGCAGGGGCTGGCACCGTGGCTGGGGATTGAGGATCTGGACCTGAAATCATGGGGGGCTGGCATATTGATGCTGGCGTGGGCTATGAGACCCTTGGCCGGGGGCTCAAGCCTTGTAGAGCTGGAGCCAAAGCCAAGATGCTGCCCTTCGAAGCCAAAGAACCCTGCAGCTGGAGCTGCACAGGCACCGTAGTCTCCTTGCGCCGAAAACACTGCCGGCCCGTGTCACGGGTGAAGGGGCTGGGTATTGTGACTGAAATAAAAATGGGTTGTGTAGAGAGGAACAGGGGGCTGACACGTTGCGCCGAAAGCCCCGTCGATGCCAGGATATTGCCTGGGCCAGGGAGGGCACCTCCTGGCATGGAGCAGAGAACACGGAGGGGCTGGCACTTGCATTGAAAATGGAAAAGATACTAGGCCTGTAACCGGGGCTGTGGCCATCCAGGTGAACTTAAGCAGGGGCTGGCACCGTGGCTGGGGATTGAGGATCTGGACCTGAAATCATGGGGGGCTGGCATATTGATGCTGGCGTGGGCTTTGAGACCCTTGGCTAGGAGCTGAAGTGTTGCAGAGCTGGAGCCAAGGCCAAGATGCTGCCCTTCGAAGCCGGACGACCGTCCAGCTGGAGCTGGAAGAACAGAGCTGCCAGTGAAATAAAGCTTGTGGGATTACAGCTGAAAGGGCTGACATCACTGGGCCTGGACTCATCATTGCCCGCCTGGGATCGGGGCTGAACGTGGCACATGAACCACAGGGCTGGCACAGGCACCGTAGTCTCCTTGCGCCGAAAACACTGCCGGCCCGTGTCACGGGTGAAGGGGCTGGGTATTGTGACTGAAATAAAAATGGGTTGTGTGGAGAGGAACAGGGGGCTGACACGTTGCGCCGAAAGCCCCGTCGATGCCAGGATATTGCCTGGGCCAGGGAGGGCACCTCCTGGCATGGAGCAGAGAACACGGAGGGGCTGGCACTTGCATTGAAAATGGAAAAGATACTAGGCCTGTAACCGGGGCTGTCGCCATCCAGGTGAACTTAAGCAGGGGCTGGCACCGTGGCTGGGGATTGAGGATCTGGACCTGAAATCATGGGGGGCTGGCATATTGATGCTGGCGTGGGCTTTGAGACCCTTGGCTAGGAGCTGAAGTGTTGCAGAGCTGGAGCCAAGGCCAAGATGCTGCCCTTCGAAGCCGGACGACCGTCCAGCTGGAGCTGGAAGAACAGAGCTGCCAGTGAAATAAAGCTTGTGGGATTACAGCTGAAAGGGCTGACATCACTGGGCCTGGACTCATCATTGCCCGCCTGGGATCGGGGCTGAACGTGGCACAGGAACCACAGGGCTGGCACAGGCACCGTAGTCTCCTTGCGCCGAAAACACTGCCGGCCCGTGTCACGGGTGAAGGGGCTGGGTATTGTGACTGAAATAAAAATGGGTTGTGTGGAGAGGAACAGGGGGCTGACACGTTGCGCCGAAAGCCCCGTCGATGCCAGGATATTGCCTGGGCCAGGGAGGGCACCTCCTGGCATGGAGCAGAGAACACGGAGGGGCTGGCACTTGCATTGAAAATGGAAAAGATACTAGGCCTGTAACCGGGGCTGTGGCCATCCAGGTGAACTTAAGCAGGGGCTGGCACCGTGGCTGGGGATTGAGGATCTGGACCTGAAATCATGGGGGGCTGGCATATTGATGCTGGCGTGGGCTTTGAGACCCTTGGCTAGGAGCTGAAGTGTTGCAGAGCTGGAGCCAAGGCCAAGATGCTGCCCTTCGAAGCCGGACGACCGTCCAGCTGGAGCTGGAAGAACAGAGCTGCCAGTGAAATAAAGCTTGTGGGATTACAGCTGAAAGGGCTGACATCACTGGGCCTGGACTCATCATTGCCCGCCTGGGATCGGGGCTGAACGTGGCACAGGAACCACAGGGCTGGCACAGGCACCGTAGTCTCCTTGCGCCGAAAACACTGCCGGCCCGTGTCACGGGTGAAGGGGCTGGGTATTGTGACTGAAATAAAAATGGGTTGTGTGGAGAGGAACAGGGGGCTGACACGTTGCGCCGAAAGCCCCGTCGATGCCAGGATATTGCCTGGGCCAGGGAGGGCACCTCCTGGCATGGAGCAGAGAACACGGAGGGGCTGGCACTTGCATTGAAAATGGAAAAGATACTAGGCCTGTAACCGGGGCTGTGGCCATCCAGGTGAACTTAAGCAGGGGCTGGCACCGTGGCTGGGGATTGAGGATCTGGACCTGAAATCATGGGGGGCTGGCATATTGATGCTGGCGTGGGCTTTGAGACCCTTGGCTAGGAGCTGAAGTGTTGCAGAGCTGGAGCCAAGGCCAAGATGCTGCCCTTCGAAGCCGGACGACCGTCCAGCTGGAGCTGGAAGAACAGAGCTGCCAGTGAAATAAAGCTTGTGGGATTACAGCTGAAAGGGCTGACATCACTGGGCCTGGACTCATCATTGCCCGCCTGGGATCGGGGCTGAACGTGGCACAGGAACCACAGGGCTGGCACAGGCACCGTAGTCTCCTTGCGCCGAAAACACTGCCGGCCCGTGTCACGGGTGAAGGGGCTGGGTATTGTGACTGAAATAAAAATGGGTTGTGTGGAGAGGAACAGGGGGCTGACACGTTGCGCCGAAAGCCCCGTCGATGCCAGGATATTGCCTGGGCCAGGGAGGGCACCTCCTGGCATGGAGCAGAGAACACGGAGGGGCTGGCACTTGCATTGAAAATGGAAAAGATACTAGGCCTGTAACCGGGGCTGTGGCCATCCAGGTGAACTTAAGCAGGGGCTGGCACCGTGGCTGGGGATTGAGGATCTGGACCTGAAATCATGGGGGGCTGGCATATTGATGCTGGCGTGGGCTTTGAGACCCTTGGCTAGGAGCTGAAGTGTTGCAGAGCTGGAGCCAAGGCCAAGATGCTGCCCTTCGAAGCCGGACGACCGTCCAGCTGGAGCTGGAAGAACAGAGCTGCCAGTGAAATAAAGCTTGTGGGATTACAGCTGAAAGGGCTGACATCACTGGGCCTGGACTCATCATTGCCCGCCTGGGATCGGGGCTGAACGTGGCACAGGAACCACAGGGCTGGCACAGGCACCGTAGTCTCCTTGCGCCGAAAACACTGCCGGCCCGTGTCACGGGTGAAGGGGCTGGGTATTGTGACTGAAATAAAAATGGGTTGTGTGGAGAGGAACAGGGGGCTGACACGTTGCGCCGAAAGCCCCGTCGATGCCAGGATATTGCCTGGGCCAGGGAGGGCACCTCCTGGCATGGAGCAGAGAACACGGAGGGGCTGGCACTTGCATTGAAAATGGAAAAGATACTAGGCCTGTAACCGGGGCTGTGGCCATCCAGGTGAACTTAAGCAGGGGCTGGCACCGTGGCTGGGGATTGAGGATCTGGACCTGAAATCATGGGGGGCTGGCATATTGATGCTGGCGTGGGCTTTGAGACCCTTGGCTAGGAGCTGAAGTGTTGCAGAGCTGGAGCCAAGGCCAAGATGCTGCCCTTCGAAGCCGGACGACCGTCCAGCTGGAGCTGGAAGAACAGAGCTGCCAGTGAAATAAAGCTTGTGGGATTACAGCTGAAAGGGCTGACATCACTGGGCCTGGACTCATCATTGCCCGCCTGGGATCGGGGCTGAACGTGGCACAGGAACCACAGGGCTGGCACAGGCACCGTAGTCTCCTTGCGCCGAAAACACTGCCGGCCCGTGTCACGGGTGAAGGGGCTGGGTATTGTGACTGAAATAAAAATGGGTTGTGTGGAGAGGAACAGGGGGCTGACACGTTGCGCCGAAAGCCCCGTCGATGCCAGGATATTGCCTGGGCCAGGGAGGGCACCTCCTGGCATGGAGCAGAGAACACGGAGGGGCTGGCACTTGCATTGAAAATGGAAAAGATACTAGGCCTGTAACCGGGGCTGTGGCCATCCAGGTGAACTTAAGCAGGGGCTGGCACCGTGGCTGGGGATTGAGGATCTGGACCTGAAATCATGGGGGGCTGGCATATTGATGCTGGCGTGGGCTTTGAGACCCTTGGCTAGGAGCTGAAGTGTTGCAGAGCTGGAGCCAAGGCCAAGATGCTGCCCTTCGAAGCCGGACGACCGTCCAGCTGGAGCTGGAAGAACAGAGCTGCCAGTGAAATAAAGCTTGTGGGATTACAGCTGAAAGGGCTGACATCACTGGGCCTGGACTCATCATTGCCCGCCTGGGATCGGGGCTGAACGTGGCACAGGAACCACAGGGCTGGCACAGGCACCGTAGTCTCCTTGCGCCGAAAACACTGCCGGCCCGTGTCACGGGTGAAGGGGCTGGGTATTGTGACTGAAATAAAAATGGGTTGTGTGGAGAGGAACAGGGGGCTGACACGTTGCGCCGAAAGCCCCGTCGATGCCAGGATATTGCCTGGGCCAGGGAGGGCACCTCCTGGCATGGAGCAGAGAACACGGAGGGGCTGGCACTTGCATTGAAAATGGAAAAGATACTAGGCCTGTAACCGGGGCTGTGGCCATCCAGGTGAACTTAAGCAGGGGCTGGCACCGTGGCTGGGGATTGAGGATCTGGACCTGAAATCATGGGGGGCTGGCATATTGATGCTGGCGTGGGCTTTGAGACCCTTGGCTAGGAGCTGAAGTGTTGCAGAGCTGGAGCCAAGGCCAAGATGCTGCCCTTCGAAGCCGGACGACCGTCCAGCTGGAGCTGGAAGAACAGAGCTGCCAGTGAAATAAAGCTTGTGGGATTACAGCTGAAAGGGCTGACATCACTGGGCCTGGACTCATCATTGCCCGCCTGGGATCGGGGCTGAACGTGGCACAGGAACCACAGGGCTGGCACAGGCACCGTAGTCTCCTTGCGCCGAAAACACTGCCGGCCCGTGTCACGGGTGAAGGGGCTGGGTATTGTGACTGAAATAAAAATGGGTTGTGTGGAGAGGAACAGGGGGCTGACACGTTGCGCCGAAAGCCCCGTCGATGCCAGGATATTGCCTGGGCCAGGGAGGGCACCTCCTGGCATGGAGCAGAGAACACGGAGGGGCTGGCACTTGCATTGAAAATGGAAAAGATACTAGGCCTGTAACCGGGGCTGTGGCCATCCAGGTGAACTTAAGCAGGGGCTGGCACCGTGGCTGGGGATTGAGGATCTGGACCTGAAATCATGGGGGGCTGGCATATTGATGCTGGCGTGGGCTTTGAGACCCTTGGCTAGGAGCTGAAGTGTTGCAGAGCTGGAGCCAAGGCCAAGATGCTGCCCTTCGAAGCCGGACGACCGTCCAGCTGGAGCTGGAAGAACAGAGCTGCCAGTGAAATAAAGCTTGTGGGATTACAGCTGAAAGGGCTGACATCACTGGGCCTGGACTCATCATTGCCCGCCTGGGATCGGGGCTGAACGTGGCACAGGAACCACAGGGCTGGCACAGGCACCGTAGTCTCCTTGCGCCGAAAACACTGCCGGCCCGTGTCACGGGTGAAGGGGCTGGGTATTGTGACTGAAATAAAAATGGGTTGTGTGGAGAGGAACAGGGGGCTGACACGTTGCGCCGAAAGCCCCGTCGATGCCAGGATATTGCCTGGGCCAGGGAGGGCACCTCCTGGCATGGAGCAGAGAACACGGAGGGGCTGGCACTTGCATTGAAAATGGAAAAGATACTAGGCCTGTAACCGGGGCTGTGGCCATCCAGGTGAACTTAAGCAGGGGCTGGCACCGTGGCTGGGGATTGAGGATCTGGACCTGAAATCATGGGGGGCTGGCATATTGATGCTGGCGTGGGCTTTGAGACCCTTGGCTAGGAGCTGAAGTGTTGCAGAGCTGGAGCCAAGGCCAAGATGCTGCCCTTCGAAGCCGGACGACCGTCCAGCTGGAGCTGGAAGAACAGAGCTGCCAGTGAAATAAAGCTTGTGGGATTACAGCTGAAAGGGCTGACATCACTGGGCCTGGACTCATCATTGCCCGCCTGGGATCGGGGCTGAACGTGGCACAGGAACCACAGGGCTGGCACAGGCACCGTAGTCTCCTTGCGCCGAAAACACTGCCGGCCCGTGTCACGGGTGAAGGGGCTGGGTATTGTGACTGAAATAAAAATGGGTTGTGTGGAGAGGAACAGGGGGCTGACACGTTGCGCCGAAAGCCCCGTCGATGCCAGGATATTGCCTGGGCCAGGGAGGGCACCTCCTGGCATGGAGCAGAGAACACGGAGGGGCTGGCACTTGCATTGAAAATGGAAAAGATACTAGGCCTGTAACCGGGGCTGTCGCCATCCAGGTGAACTTAAGCAGGGGCTGGCACCGTGGCTGGGGATTGAGGATCTGGACCTGAAATCATGGGGGGCTGGCATATTGATGCTGGCGTGGGCTTTGAGACCCTTGGCTAGGAGCTGAAGTGTTGCAGAGCTGGAGCCAAGGCCAAGATGCTGCCCTTCGAAGCCGGACGACCGTCCAGCTGGAGCTGGAAGAACAGAGCTGCCAGTGAAATAAAGCTTGTGGGATTACAGCTGAAAGGGCTGACATCACTGGGCCTGGACTCATCATTGCCCGCCTGGGATCGGGGCTGAACGTGGCACAGGAACCACAGGGCTGGCACAGGCACCGTAGTCTCCTTGCGCCGAAAACACTGCCGGCCCGTGTCACGGGTGAAGGGGCTGGGTATTGTGACTGAAATAAAAATGGGTTGTGTGGAGAGGAACAGGGGGCTGACACGTTGCGCCGAAAGCCCCGTCGATGCCAGGATATTGCCTGGGCCAGGGAGGGCACCTCCTGGCATGGAGCAGAGAACACGGAGGGGCTGGCACTTGCATTGAAAATGGAAAAGATACTAGGCCTGTAACCGGGGCTGTGGCCATCCAGGTGAACTTAAGCAGGGGCTGGCACCGTGGCTGGGGATTGAGGATCTGGACCTGAAATCATGGGGGGCTGGCATATTGATGCTGGCGTGGGCTTTGAGACCCTTGGCTAGGAGCTGAAGTGTTGCAGAGCTGGAGCCAAGGCCAAGATGCTGCCCTTCGAAGCCGGACGACCGTCCAGCTGGAGCTGGAAGAACAGAGCTGCCAGTGAAATAAAGCTTGTGGGATTACAGCTGAAAGGGCTGACATCACTGGGCCTGGACTCATCATTGCCCGCCTGGGATCGGGGCTGAACGTGGCACAGGAACCACAGGGCTGGCACAGGCACCGTAGTCTCCTTGCGCCGAAAACACTGCCGGCCCGTGTCACGGGTGAAGGGGCTGGGTATTGTGACTGAAATAAAAATGGGTTGTGTGGAGAGGAACAGGGGGCTGACACGTTGCGCCGAAAGCCCCGTCGATGCCAGGATATTGCCTGGGCCAGGGAGGGCACCTCCTGGCATGGAGCAGAGAACACGGAGGGGCTGGCACTTGCATTGAAAATGGAAAAGATACTAGGCCTGTAACCGGGGCTGTGGCCATCCAGGTGAACTTAAGCAGGGGCTGGCACCGTGGCTGGGGATTGAGGATCTGGACCTGAAATCATGGGGGGCTGGCATATTGATGCTGGCGTGGGCTTTGAGACCCTTGGCTAGGAGCTGAAGTGTTGCAGAGCTGGAGCCAAGGCCAAGATGCTGCCCTTCGAAGCCGGACGACCGTCCAGCTGGAGCTGGAAGAACAGAGCTGCCAGTGAAATAAAGCTTGTGGGATTACAGCTGAAAGGGCTGACATCACTGGGCCTGGACTCATCATTGCCCGCCTGGGATCGGGGCTGAACGTGGCACAGGAACCACAGGGCTGGCACAGGCACCGTAGTCTCCTTGCGCCGAAAACACTGCCGGCCCGTGTCACGGGTGAAGGGGCTGGGTATTGTGACTGAAATAAAAATGGGTTGTGTGGAGAGGAACAGGGGGCTGACACGTTGCGCCGAAAGCCCCGTCGATGCCAGGATATTGCCTGGGCCAGGGAGGGCACCTCCTGGCATGGAGCAGAGAACACGGAGGGGCTGGCACTTGCATTGAAAATGGAAAAGATACTAGGCCTGTAACCGGGGCTGTGGCCATCCAGGTGAACTTAAGCAGGGGCTGGCACCGTGGCTGGGGATTGAGGATCTGGACCTGAAATCATGGGGGGCTGGCATATTGATGCTGGCGTGGGCTTTGAGACCCTTGGCTAGGAGCTGAAGTGTTGCAGAGCTGGAGCCAAGGCCAAGATGCTGCCCTTCGAAGCCGGACGACCGTCCAGCTGGAGCTGGAAGAACAGAGCTGCCAGTGAAATAAAGCTTGTGGGATTACAGCTGAAAGGGCTGACATCACTGGGCCTGGACTCATCATTGCCCGCCTGGGATCGGGGCTGAACGTGGCACAGGAACCACAGGGCTGGCACAGGCACCGTAGTCTCCTTGCGCCGAAAACACTGCCGGCCCGTGTCACGGGTGAAGGGGCTGGGTATTGTGACTGAAATAAAAATGGGTTGTGTGGAGAGGAACAGGGGGCTGACACGTTGCGCCGAAAGCCCCGTCGATGCCAGGATATTGCCTGGGCCAGGGAGGGCACCTCCTGGCATGGAGCAGAGAACACGGAGGGGCTGGCACTTGCATTGAAAATGGAAAAGATACTAGGCCTGTAACCGGGGCTGTGGCCATCCAGGTGAACTTAAGCAGGGGCTGGCACCGTGGCTGGGGATTGAGGATCTGGACCTGAAATCATGGGGGGCTGGCATATTGATGCTGGCGTGGGCTTTGAGACCCTTGGCTAGGAGCTGAAGTGTTGCAGAGCTGGAGCCAAGGCCAAGATGCTGCCCTTCGAAGCCGGACGACCGTCCAGCTGGAGCTGGAAGAACAGAGCTGCCAGTGAAATAAAGCTTGTGGGATTACAGCTGAAAGGGCTGACATCACTGGGCCTGGACTCATCATTGCCCGCCTGGGATCGGGGCTGAACGTGGCACAGGAACCACAGGGCTGGCACAGGCACCGTAGTCTCCTTGCGCCGAAAACACTGCCGGCCCGTGTCACGGGTGAAGGGGCTGGGTATTGTGACTGAAATAAAAATGGGTTGTGTGGAGAGGAACAGGGGGCTGACACGTTGCGCCGAAAGCCCCGTCGATGCCGGGATATTGCCTGGGCCAGGGAGGGCACCTCCTGGCATGGAGCAGAGAACACGGAGGGGCTGGCACTTGCATTGAAAATGGAAAAGATACTAGGCCTGTAACCGGGGCTGTGGCCATCCAGGTGAACTTAAGCAGGGGCTGGCACCGTGGCTGGGGATTGAGGATCTGGACCTGAAATCATGGGGGGCTGGCATATTGATGCTGGCGTGGGCTTTGAGACCCTTGGCTAGGAGCTGAAGTGTTGCAGAGCTGGAGCCAAGGCCAAGATGCTGCCCTTCGAAGCCGGACGACCGTCCAGCTGGAGCTGGAAGAACAGAGCTGCCAGTGAAATAAAGCTTGTGGGATTACAGCTGAAAGGGCTGACATCACTGGGCCTGGACTCATCATTGCCCGCCTGGGATCGGGGCTGAACGTGGCACAGGAACCACAGGGCTGGCACAGGCACCGTAGTCTCCTTGCGCCGAAAACACTGCCGGCCCGTGTCACGGGTGAAGGGGCTGGGTATTGTGACTGAAATAAAAATGGGTTGTGTGGAGAGGAACAGGGGGCTGACACGTTGCGCCGAAAGCCCCGTCGATGCCAGGATATTGCCTGGGCCAGGGAGGGCACCTCCTGGCATGGAGCAGAGAACACGGAGGGGCTGGCACTTGCATTGAAAATGGAAAAGATACTAGGCCTGTAACCGGGGCTGTGGCCATCCAGGTGAACTTAAGCAGGGGCTGGCACCGTGGCTGGGGATTGAGGATCTGGACCTGAAATCATGGGGGGCTGGCATATTGATGCTGGCGTGGGCTTTGAGACCCTTGGCTAGGAGCTGAAGTGTTGCAGAGCTGGAGCCAAGGCCAAGATGCTGCCCTTCGAAGCCGGACGACCGTCCAGCTGGAGCTGGAAGAACAGAGCTGCCAGTGAAATAAAGCTTGTGGGATTACAGCTGAAAGGGCTGACATCACTGGGCCTGGACTCATCATTGCCCGCCTGGGATCGGGGCTGAACGTGGCACAGGAACCACAGGGCTGGCACAGGCACCGTAGTCTCCTTGCGCCGAAAACACTGCCGGCCCGTGTCACGGGTGAAGGGGCTGGGTATTGTGACTGAAATAAAAATGGGTTGTGTGGAGAGGAACAGGGGGCTGACACGTTGCGCCGAAAGCCCCGTCGATGCCAGGATATTGCCTGGGCCAGGGAGGGCACCTCCTGGCATGGAGCAGAGAACACGGAGGGGCTGGCACTTGCATTGAAAATGGAAAAGATACTAGGCCTGTAACCGGGGCTGTGGCCATCCAGGTGAACTTAAGCAGGGGCTGGCACCGTGGCTGGGGATTGAGGATCTGGACCTGAAATCATGGGGGGCTGGCATATTGATGCTGGCGTGGGCTTTGAGACCCTTGGCTAGGAGCTGAAGTGTTGCAGAGCTGGAGCCAAGGCCAAGATGCTGCCCTTCGAAGCCGGACGACCGTCCAGCTGGAGCTGGAAGAACAGAGCTGCCAGTGAAATAAAGCTTGTGGGATTACAGCTGAAAGGGCTGACATCACTGGGCCTGGACTCATCATTGCCCGCCTGGGATCGGGGCTGAACGTGGCACAGGAACCACAGGGCTGGCACAGGCACCGTAGTCTCCTTGCGCCGAAAACACTGCCGGCCCGTGTCACGGGTGAAGGGGCTGGGTATTGTGACTGAAATAAAAATGGGTTGTGTGGAGAGGAACAGGGGGCTGACACGTTGCGCCGAAAGCCCCGTCGATGCCGGGATATTGCCTGGGCCAGGGAGGGCACCTCCTGGCATGGAGCAGAGAACACGGAGGGGCTGGCACTTGCATTGAAAATGGAAAAGATACTAGGCCTGTAACCGGGGCTGTGGCCATCCAGGTGAACTTAAGCAGGGGCTGGCACCGTGGCTGGGGATTGAGGATCTGGACCTGAAATCATGGGGGGCTGGCATATTGATGCTGGCGTGGGCTTTGAGACCCTTGGCTAGGAGCTGAAGTGTTGCAGAGCTGGAGCCAAGGCCAAGATGCTGCCCTTCGAAGCCGGACGACCGTCCAGCTGGAGCTGGAAGAACAGAGCTGCCAGTGAAATAAAGCTTGTGGGATTACAGCTGAAAGGGCTGACATCACTGGGCCTGGACTCATCATTGCCCGCCTGGGATCGGGGCTGAACGTGGCACAGGAACCACAGGGCTGGCACAGGCACCGTAGTCTCCTTGCGCCGAAAACACTGCCGGCCCGTGTCACGGGTGAAGGGGCTGGGTATTGTGACTGAAATAAAAATGGGTTGTGTGGAGAGGAACAGGGGGCTGACACGTTGCGCCGAAAGCCCCGTCGATGCCAGGATATTGCCTGGGCCAGGGAGGGCACCTCCTGGCATGGAGCAGAGAACACGGAGGGGCTGGCACTTGCATTGAAAATGGAAAAGATACTAGGCCTGTAACCGGGGCTGTGGCCATCCAGGTGAACTTAAGCAGGGGCTGGCACCGTGGCTGGGGATTGAGGATCTGGACCTGAAATCATGGGGGGCTGGCATATTGATGCTGGCGTGGGCTTTGAGACCCTTGGCTAGGAGCTGAAGTGTTGCAGAGCTGGAGCCAAGGCCAAGATGCTGCCCTTCGAAGCCGGACGACCGTCCAGCTGGAGCTGGAAGAACAGAGCTGCCAGTGAAATAAAGCTTGTGGGATTACAGCTGAAAGGGCTGACATCACTGGGCCTGGACTCATCATTGCCCGCCTGGGATCGGGGCTGAACGTGGCACAGGAACCACAGGGCTGGCACAGGCACCGTAGTCTCCTTGCGCCGAAAACACTGCCGGCCCGTGTCACGGGTGAAGGGGCTGGGTATTGTGACTGAAATAAAAATGGGTTGTGTGGAGAGGAACAGGGGGCTGACACGTTGCGCCGAAAGCCCCGTCGATGCCGGGATATTGCCTGGGCCAGGGAGGGCACCTCCTGGCATGGAGCAGAGAACACGGAGGGGCTGGCACTTGCATTGAAAATGGAAAAGATACTAGGCCTGTAACCGGGGCTGTGGCCATCCAGGTGAACTTAAGCAGGGGCTGGCACCGTGGCTGGGGATTGAGGATCTGGACCTGAAATCATGGGGGGCTGGCATATTGATGCTGGCGTGGGCTTTGAGACCCTTGGCTAGGAGCTGAAGTGTTGCAGAGCTGGAGCCAAGGCCAAGATGCTGCCCTTCGAAGCCGGACGACCGTCCAGCTGGAGCTGGAAGAACAGAGCTGCCAGTGAAATAAAGCTTGTGGGATTACAGCTGAAAGGGCTGACATCACTGGGCCTGGACTCATCATTGCCCGCCTGGGATCGGGGCTGAACGTGGCACAGGAACCACAGGGCTGGCACAGGCACCGTAGTCTCCTTGCGCCGAAAACACTGCCGGCCCGTGTCACGGGTGAAGGGGCTGGGTATTGTGACTGAAATAAAAATGGGTTGTGTGGAGAGGAACAGGGGGCTGACACGTTGCGCCGAAAGCCCCGTCGATGCCGGGATATTGCCTGGGCCAGGGAGGGCACCTCCTGGCATGGAGCAGAGAACACGGAGGGGCTGGCACTTGCATTGAAAATGGAAAAGATACTAGGCCTGTAACCGGGGCTGTGGCCATCCAGGTGAACTTAAGCAGGGGCTGGCACCGTGGCTGGGGATTGAGGATCTGGACCTGAAATCATGGGGGGCTGGCATATTGATGCTGGCGTGGGCTTTGAGACCCTTGGCTAGGAGCTGAAGTGTTGCAGAGCTGGAGCCAAGGCCAAGATGCTGCCCTTCGAAGCCGGACGACCGTCCAGCTGGAGCTGGAAGAACAGAGCTGCCAGTGAAATAAAGCTTGTGGGATTACAGCTGAAAGGGCTGACATCACTGGGCCTGGACTCATCATTGCCCGCCTGGGATCGGGGCTGAACGTGGCACAGGAACCACAGGGCTGGCACAGGCACCGTAGTCTCCTTGCGCCGAAAACACTGCCGGCCCGTGTCACGGGTGAAGGGGCTGGGTATTGTGACTGAAATAAAAATGGGTTGTGTGGAGAGGAACAGGGGGCTGACACGTTGCGCCGAAAGCCCCGTCGATGCCAGGATATTGCCTGGGCCAGGGAGGGCACCTCCTGGCATGGAGCAGAGAACACGGAGGGGCTGGCACTTGCATTGAAAATGGAAAAGATACTAGGCCTGTAACCGGGGCTGTGGCCATCCAGGTGAACTTAAGCAGGGGCTGGCACCGTGGCTGGGGATTGAGGATCTGGACCTGAAATCATGGGGGGCTGGCATATTGATGCTGGCGTGGGCTTTGAGACCCTTGGCTAGGAGCTGAAGTGTTGCAGAGCTGGAGCCAAGGCCAAGATGCTGCCCTTCGAAGCCGGACGACCGTCCAGCTGGAGCTGGAAGAACAGAGCTGCCAGTGAAATAAAGCTTGTGGGATTACAGCTGAAAGGGCTGACATCACTGGGCCTGGACTCATCATTGCCCGCCTGGGATCGGGGCTGAACGTGGCACAGGAACCACAGGGCTGGCACAGGCACCGTAGTCTCCTTGCGCCGAAAACACTGCCGGCCCGTGTCACGGGTGAAGGGGCTGGGTATTGTGACTGAAATAAAAATGGGTTGTGTGGAGAGGAACAGGGGGCTGACACGTTGCGCCGAAAGCCCCGTCGATGCCAGGATATTGCCTGGGCCAGGGAGGGCACCTCCTGGCATGGAGCAGAGAACACGGAGGGGCTGGCACTTGCATTGAAAATGGAAAAGATACTAGGCCTGTAACCGGGGCTGTGGCCATCCAGGTGAACTTAAGCAGGGGCTGGCACCGTGGCTGGGGATTGAGGATCTGGACCTGAAATCATGGGGGGCTGGCATATTGATGCTGGCGTGGGCTTTGAGACCCTTGGCTAGGAGCTGAAGTGTTGCAGAGCTGGAGCCAAGGCCAAGATGCTGCCCTTCGAAGCCGGACGACCGTCCAGCTGGAGCTGGAAGAACAGAGCTGCCAGTGAAATAAAGCTTGTGGGATTACAGCTGAAAGGGCTGACATCACTGGGCCTGGACTCATCATTGCCCGCCTGGGATCGGGGCTGAACGTGGCACAGGAACCACAGGGCTGGCACAGGCACCGTAGTCTCCTTGCGCCGAAAACACTGCCGGCCCGTGTCACGGGTGAAGGGGCTGGGTATTGTGACTGAAATAAAAATGGGTTGTGTGGAGAGGAACAGGGGGCTGACACGTTGCGCCGAAAGCCCCGTCGATGCCAGGATATTGCCTGGGCCAGGGAGGGCACCTCCTGGCATGGAGCAGAGAACACGGAGGGGCTGGCACTTGCATTGAAAATGGAAAAGATACTAGGCCTGTAACCGGGGCTGTCGCCATCCAGGTGAACTTAAGCAGGGGCTGGCACCGTGGCTGGGGATTGAGGATCTGGACCTGAAATCATGGGGGGCTGGCATATTGATGCTGGCGTGGGCTTTGAGACCCTTGGCTAGGAGCTGAAGTGTTGCAGAGCTGGAGCCAAGGCCAAGATGCTGCCCTTCGAAGCCGGACGACCGTCCAGCTGGAGCTGGAAGAACAGAGCTGCCAGTGAAATAAAGCTTGTGGGATTACAGCTGAAAGGGCTGACATCACTGGGCCTGGACTCATCATTGCCCGCCTGGGATCGGGGCTGAACGTGGCACAGGAACCACAGGGCTGGCACAGGCACCGTAGTCTCCTTGCGCCGAAAACACTGCCGGCCCGTGTCACGGGTGAAGGGGCTGGGTATTGTGACTGAAATAAAAATGGGTTGTGTGGAGAGGAACAGGGGGCTGACACGTTGCGCCGAAAGCCCCGTCGATGCCAGGATATTGCCTGGGCCAGGGAGGGCACCTCCTGGCATGGAGCAGAGAACACGGAGGGGCTGGCACTTGCATTGAAAATGGAAAAGATACTAGGCCTGTAACCGGGGCTGTGGCCATCCAGGTGAACTTAAGCAGGGGCTGGCACCGTGGCTGGGGATTGAGGATCTGGACCTGAAATCATGGGGGGCTGGCATATTGATGCTGGCGTGGGCTTTGAGACCCTTGGCTAGGAGCTGAAGTGTTGCAGAGCTGGAGCCAAGGCCAAGATGCTGCCCTTCGAAGCCGGACGACCGTCCAGCTGGAGCTGGAAGAACAGAGCTGCCAGTGAAATAAAGCTTGTGGGATTACAGCTGAAAGGGCTGACATCACTGGGCCTGGACTCATCATTGCCCGCCTGGGATCGGGGCTGAACGTGGCACAGGAACCACAGGGCTGGCACAGGCACCGTAGTCTCCTTGCGCCGAAAACACTGCCGGCCCGTGTCACGGGTGAAGGGGCTGGGTATTGTGACTGAAATAAAAATGGGTTGTGTGGAGAGGAACAGGGGGCTGACACGTTGCGCCGAAAGCCCCGTCGATGCCAGGATATTGCCTGGGCCAGGGAGGGCACCTCCTGGCATGGAGCAGAGAACACGGAGGGGCTGGCACTTGCATTGAAAATGGAAAAGATACTAGGCCTGTAACCGGGGCTGTGGCCATCCAGGTGAACTTAAGCAGGGGCTGGCACCGTGGCTGGGGATTGAGGATCTGGACCTGAAATCATGGGGGGCTGGCATATTGATGCTGGCGTGGGCTTTGAGACCCTTGGCTAGGAGCTGAAGTGTTGCAGAGCTGGAGCCAAGGCCAAGATGCTGCCCTTCGAAGCCGGACGACCGTCCAGCTGGAGCTGGAAGAACAGAGCTGCCAGTGAAATAAAGCTTGTGGGATTACAGCTGAAAGGGCTGACATCACTGGGCCTGGACTCATCATTGCCCGCCTGGGATCGGGGCTGAACGTGGCACAGGAACCACAGGGCTGGCACAGGCACCGTAGTCTCCTTGCGCCGAAAACACTGCCGGCCCGTGTCACGGGTGAAGGGGCTGGGTATTGTGACTGAAATAAAAATGGGTTGTGTGGAGAGGAACAGGGGGCTGACACGTTGCGCCGAAAGCCCCGTCGATGCCAGGATATTGCCTGGGCCAGGGAGGGCACCTCCTGGCATGGAGCAGAGAACACGGAGGGGCTGGCACTTGCATTGAAAATGGAAAAGATACTAGGCCTGTAACCGGGGCTGTCGCCATCCAGGTGAACTTAAGCAGGGGCTGGCACCGTGGCTGGGGATTGAGGATCTGGACCTGAAATCATGGGGGGCTGGCATATTGATGCTGGCGTGGGCTTTGAGACCCTTGGCTAGGAGCTGAAGTGTTGCAGAGCTGGAGCCAAGGCCAAGATGCTGCCCTTCGAAGCCGGACGACCGTCCAGCTGGAGCTGGAAGAACAGAGCTGCCAGTGAAATAAAGCTTGTGGGATTACAGCTGAAAGGGCTGACATCACTGGGCCTGGACTCATCATTGCCCGCCTGGGATCGGGGCTGAACGTGGCACAGGAACCACAGGGCTGGCACAGGCACCGTAGTCTCCTTGCGCCGAAAACACTGCCGGCCCGTGTCACGGGTGAAGGGGCTGGGTATTGTGACTGAAATAAAAATGGGTTGTGTGGAGAGGAACAGGGGGCTGACACGTTGCGCCGAAAGCCCCGTCGATGCCAGGATATTGCCTGGGCCAGGGAGGGCACCTCCTGGCATGGAGCAGAGAACACGGAGGGGCTGGCACTTGCATTGAAAATGGAAAAGATACTAGGCCTGTAACCGGGGCTGTGGCCATCCAGGTGAACTTAAGCAGGGGCTGGCACCGTGGCTGGGGATTGAGGATCTGGACCTGAAATCATGGGGGGCTGGCATATTGATGCTGGCGTGGGCTTTGAGACCCTTGGCTAGGAGCTGAAGTGTTGCAGAGCTGGAGCCAAGGCCAAGATGCTGCCCTTCGAAGCCGGACGACCGTCCAGCTGGAGCTGGAAGAACAGAGCTGCCAGTGAAATAAAGCTTGTGGGATTACAGCTGAAAGGGCTGACATCACTGGGCCTGGACTCATCATTGCCCGCCTGGGATCGGGGCTGAACGTGGCACAGGAACCACAGGGCTGGCACAGGCACCGTAGTCTCCTTGCGCCGAAAACACTGCCGGCCCGTGTCACGGGTGAAGGGGCTGGGTATTGTGACTGAAATAAAAATGGGTTGTGTGGAGAGGAACAGGGGGCTGACACGTTGCGCCGAAAGCCCCGTCGATGCCAGGATATTGCCTGGGCCAGGGAGGGCACCTCCTGGCATGGAGCAGAGAACACGGAGGGGCTGGCACTTGCATTGAAAATGGAAAAGATACTAGGCCTGTAACCGGGGCTGTGGCCATCCAGGTGAACTTAAGCAGGGGCTGGCACCGTGGCTGGGGATTGAGGATCTGGACCTGAAATCATGGGGGGCTGGCATATTGATGCTGGCGTGGGCTTTGAGACCCTTGGCTAGGAGCTGAAGTGTTGCAGAGCTGGAGCCAAGGCCAAGATGCTGCCCTTCGAAGCCGGACGACCGTCCAGCTGGAGCTGGAAGAACAGAGCTGCCAGTGAAATAAAGCTTGTGGGATTACAGCTGAAAGGGCTGACATCACTGGGCCTGGACTCATCATTGCCCGCCTGGGATCGGGGCTGAACGTGGCACAGGAACCACAGGGCTGGCACAGGCACCGTAGTCTCCTTGCGCCGAAAACACTGCCGGCCCGTGTCACGGGTGAAGGGGCTGGGTATTGTGACTGAAATAAAAATGGGTTGTGTGGAGAGGAACAGGGGGCTGACACGTTGCGCCGAAAGCCCCGTCGATGCCAGGATATTGCCTGGGCCAGGGAGGGCACCTCCTGGCATGGAGCAGAGAACACGGAGGGGCTGGCACTTGCATTGAAAATGGAAAAGATACTAGGCCTGTAACCGGGGCTGTGGCCATCCAGGTGAACTTAAGCAGGGGCTGGCACCGTGGCTGGGGATTGAGGATCTGGACCTGAAATCATGGGGGGCTGGCATATTGATGCTGGCGTGGGCTTTGAGACCCTTGGCTAGGAGCTGAAGTGTTGCAGAGCTGGAGCCAAGGCCAAGATGCTGCCCTTCGAAGCCGGACGACCGTCCAGCTGGAGCTGGAAGAACAGAGCTGCCAGTGAAATAAAGCTTGTGGGATTACAGCTGAAAGGGCTGACATCACTGGGCCTGGACTCATCATTGCCCGCCTGGGATCGGGGCTGAACGTGGCACAGGAACCACAGGGCTGGCACAGGCACCGTAGTCTCCTTGCGCCGAAAACACTGCCGGCCCGTGTCACGGGTGAAGGGGCTGGGTATTGTGACTGAAATAAAAATGGGTTGTGTGGAGAGGAACAGGGGGCTGACACGTTGCGCCGAAAGCCCCGTCGATGCCAGGATATTGCCTGGGCCAGGGAGGGCACCTCCTGGCATGGAGCAGAGAACACGGAGGGGCTGGCACTTGCATTGAAAATGGAAAAGATACTAGGCCTGTAACCGGGGCTGTGGCCATCCAGGTGAACTTAAGCAGGGGCTGGCACCGTGGCTGGGGATTGAGGATCTGGACCTGAAATCATGGGGGGCTGGCATATTGATGCTGGCGTGGGCTTTGAGACCCTTGGCTAGGAGCTGAAGTGTTGCAGAGCTGGAGCCAAGGCCAAGATGCTGCCCTTCGAAGCCGGACGACCGTCCAGCTGGAGCTGGAAGAACAGAGCTGCCAGTGAAATAAAGCTTGTGGGATTACAGCTGAAAGGGCTGACATCACTGGGCCTGGACTCATCATTGCCCGCCTGGGATCGGGGCTGAACGTGGCACAGGAACCACAGGGCTGGCACAGGCACCGTAGTCTCCTTGCGCCGAAAACACTGCCGGCCCGTGTCACGGGTGAAGGGGCTGGGTATTGTGACTGAAATAAAAATGGGTTGTGTGGAGAGGAACAGGGGGCTGACACGTTGCGCCGAAAGCCCCGTCGATGCCAGGATATTGCCTGGGCCAGGGAGGGCACCTCCTGGCATGGAGCAGAGAACACGGAGGGGCTGGCACTTGCATTGAAAATGGAAAAGATACTAGGCCTGTAACCGGGGCTGTGGCCATCCAGGTGAACTTAAGCAGGGGCTGGCACCGTGGCTGGGGATTGAGGATCTGGACCTGAAATCATGGGGGGCTGGCATATTGATGCTGGCGTGGGCTTTGAGACCCTTGGCTAGGAGCTGAAGTGTTGCAGAGCTGGAGCCAAGGCCAAGATGCTGCCCTTCGAAGCCGGACGACCGTCCAGCTGGAGCTGGAAGAACAGAGCTGCCAGTGAAATAAAGCTTGTGGGATTACAGCTGAAAGGGCTGACATCACTGGGCCTGGACTCATCATTGCCCGCCTGGGATCGGGGCTGAACGTGGCACAGGAACCACAGGGCTGGCACAGGCACCGTAGTCTCCTTGCGCCGAAAACACTGCCGGCCCGTGTCACGGGTGAAGGGGCTGGGTATTGTGACTGAAATAAAAATGGGTTGTGTGGAGAGGAACAGGGGGCTGACACGTTGCGCCGAAAGCCCCGTCGATGCCAGGATATTGCCTGGGCCAGGGAGGGCACCTCCTGGCATGGAGCAGAGAACACGGAGGGGCTGGCACTTGCATTGAAAATGGAAAAGATACTAGGCCTGTAACCGGGGCTGTCGCCATCCAGGTGAACTTAAGCAGGGGCTGGCACCGTGGCTGGGGATTGAGGATCTGGACCTGAAATCATGGGGGGCTGGCATATTGATGCTGGCGTGGGCTTTGAGACCCTTGGCTAGGAGCTGAAGTGTTGCAGAGCTGGAGCCAAGGCCAAGATGCTGCCCTTCGAAGCCGGACGACCGTCCAGCTGGAGCTGGAAGAACAGAGCTGCCAGTGAAATAAAGCTTGTGGGATTACAGCTGAAAGGGCTGACATCACTGGGCCTGGACTCATCATTGCCCGCCTGGGATCGGGGCTGAACGTGGCACAGGAACCACAGGGCTGGCACAGGCACCGTAGTCTCCTTGCGCCGAAAACACTGCCGGCCCGTGTCACGGGTGAAGGGGCTGGGTATTGTGACTGAAATAAAAATGGGTTGTGTGGAGAGGAACAGGGGGCTGACACGTTGCGCCGAAAGCCCCGTCGATGCCAGGATATTGCCTGGGCCAGGGAGGGCACCTCCTGGCATGGAGCAGAGAACACGGAGGGGCTGGCACTTGCATTGAAAATGGAAAAGATACTAGGCCTGTAACCGGGGCTGTGGCCATCCAGGTGAACTTAAGCAGGGGCTGGCACCGTGGCTGGGGATTGAGGATCTGGACCTGAAATCATGGGGGGCTGGCATATTGATGCTGGCGTGGGCTTTGAGACCCTTGGCTAGGAGCTGAAGTGTTGCAGAGCTGGAGCCAAGGCCAAGATGCTGCCCTTCGAAGCCGGACGACCGTCCAGCTGGAGCTGGAAGAACAGAGCTGCCAGTGAAATAAAGCTTGTGGGATTACAGCTGAAAGGGCTGACATCACTGGGCCTGGACTCATCATTGCCCGCCTGGGATCGGGGCTGAACGTGGCACAGGAACCACAGGGCTGGCACAGGCACCGTAGTCTCCTTGCGCCGAAAACACTGCCGGCCCGTGTCACGGGTGAAGGGGCTGGGTATTGTGACTGAAATAAAAATGGGTTGTGTGGAGAGGAACAGGGGGCTGACACGTTGCGCCGAAAGCCCCGTCGATGCCAGGATATTGCCTGGGCCAGGGAGGGCACCTCCTGGCATGGAGCAGAGAACACGGAGGGGCTGGCACTTGCATTGAAAATGGAAAAGATACTAGGCCTGTAACCGGGGCTGTGGCCATCCAGGTGAACTTAAGCAGGGGCTGGCACCGTGGCTGGGGATTGAGGATCTGGACCTGAAATCATGGGGGGCTGGCATATTGATGCTGGCGTGGGCTTTGAGACCCTTGGCTAGGAGCTGAAGTGTTGCAGAGCTGGAGCCAAGGCCAAGATGCTGCCCTTCGAAGCCGGACGACCGTCCAGCTGGAGCTGGAAGAACAGAGCTGCCAGTGAAATAAAGCTTGTGGGATTACAGCTGAAAGGGCTGACATCACTGGGCCTGGACTCATCATTGCCCGCCTGGGATCGGGGCTGAACGTGGCACAGGAACCACAGGGCTGGCACAGGCACCGTAGTCTCCTTGCGCCGAAAACACTGCCGGCCCGTGTCACGGGTGAAGGGGCTGGGTATTGTGACTGAAATAAAAATGGGTTGTGTGGAGAGGAACAGGGGGCTGACACGTTGCGCCGAAAGCCCCGTCGATGCCAGGATATTGCCTGGGCCAGGGAGGGCACCTCCTGGCATGGAGCAGAGAACACGGAGGGGCTGGCACTTGCATTGAAAATGGAAAAGATACTAGGCCTGTAACCGGGGCTGTGGCCATCCAGGTGAACTTAAGCAGGGGCTGGCACCGTGGCTGGGGATTGAGGATCTGGACCTGAAATCATGGGGGGCTGGCATATTGATGCTGGCGTGGGCTTTGAGACCCTTGGCTAGGAGCTGAAGTGTTGCAGAGCTGGAGCCAAGGCCAAGATGCTGCCCTTCGAAGCCGGACGACCGTCCAGCTGGAGCTGGAAGAACAGAGCTGCCAGTGAAATAAAGCTTGTGGGATTACAGCTGAAAGGGCTGACATCACTGGGCCTGGACTCATCATTGCCCGCCTGGGATCGGGGCTGAACGTGGCACAGGAACCACAGGGCTGGCACAGGCACCGTAGTCTCCTTGCGCCGAAAACACTGCCGGCCCGTGTCACGGGTGAAGGGGCTGGGTATTGTGACTGAAATAAAAATGGGTTGTGTGGAGAGGAACAGGGGGCTGACACGTTGCGCCGAAAGCCCCGTCGATGCCAGGATATTGCCTGGGCCAGGGAGGGCACCTCCTGGCATGGAGCAGAGAACACGGAGGGGCTGGCACTTGCATTGAAAATGGAAAAGATACTAGGCCTGTAACCGGGGCTGTGGCCATCCAGGTGAACTTAAGCAGGGGCTGGCACCGTGGCTGGGGATTGAGGATCTGGACCTGAAATCATGGGGGGCTGGCATATTGATGCTGGCGTGGGCTTTGAGACCCTTGGCTAGGAGCTGAAGTGTTGCAGAGCTGGAGCCAAGGCCAAGATGCTGCCCTTCGAAGCCGGACGACCGTCCAGCTGGAGCTGGAAGAACAGAGCTGCCAGTGAAATAAAGCTTGTGGGATTACAGCTGAAAGGGCTGACATCACTGGGCCTGGACTCATCATTGCCCGCCTGGGATTGGGGCTGAACGTGGCACAGGAACCGTAGTCTCCTTGCGCCGAAAACACTGCCGGCCCGTGTCACGGGTGAAGGGGCTGGGTATTGTGACTGAAATAAAAATGGGTTGTGTGGAGAGGAACAGGGGGCTGACACGTTGCGCCGAAAGCCCCGTCGATGCCAGGATATTGCCTGGGCCAGGGAGGGCACCTCCTGGCATGGAGCAGAAAACACTGAGGGCCTGGGAAGTGGACTGACGGGCTGGGACTTGGAGTGAAAATGGAAAAGAAATTCTAGTCCTGGGATCTGGGCAGTGTGCAGCAATGAGAAATCATATTGGGACAGGCATTTTGACTGGGAACAGTAAGGCAGGCACTGAAATCACGGTGGTGCTGGCATATTGATGTTGGGTTGGGCTTTGAGACCTTTGGGTAGGAGCTGAATTGTTGCAGAGCTGGAGCCAAGGCCAAGATGCTGCCCTTTGAAGCTGGGGTAACACAGAGCTGGAGGAAGAGAGCTGGCAGTGAAATAAAGCTCACATGACAAGAGCCAAATTTACTGTGGCTGGGAAGGGGACTTCTTGGGCCGGAACTCTCATCACTGTTGGGCTGGCATCAGGGATTAACACATGATAGGAACTATCGAGTTGGCACGAAGACTGTAGTGCTCTTGCGCCAATATAATTGTAGGTCCAGGAGGTCTATGCTAGCGCTGGTTATAGTGACTGAAAGATGCCTGGAGCTGAAAAGGGAGCTGCAACACTGTCCCTCAAAATCCCAGACATGCCAGGATATTGCCTAGGTCTGTGATGGCCAGTGTAGGGCTGCAGGTGAAATCACTCTGGAGCTGGGAAGTGGGCTGCAGGGCTGGGACTTTGAATGAAATTGGAAAAGAAACTAGACCTGAGAATGGGCCTGTGGGCATCGAGGTGAACTGATACAGGAGCTGTCACAGTGACAGGGGATTGTAGGTCAGGAGTAGCAGTCTTGGTGGAGCTGGGATATTGATGGTGGGGTGGGCTTAACGACCCTCGGGGGGAGCTGAATTGTTGCAGAGCTGTAGCCAAGACCAAGATGCTGCCCTTTCAAGGGCAACAGAACCTGCCCTGAAGCAGAGCTGGAGAAATGTGCAGCTCGAGCTGGAAGAACAGAGCTGGTAGTGAAGTAAAGCTTGTGGGTTAAGAGCTAAAATCACTCGGGTTTAGAAAGGGGAATTGTAGGGCTCGTGCTGTAAGCACTGCAGGACTGTGATTGGGGCTGCACACATACTTGAATGTGGCCTCAAGGATAGTTGAGCAGTTCAGATCTGCAAATATGCAGTGCCAGTGCCATGTTTTAGATACATCTTATAATATTGGCTTTTCACATATATTAAAATGGATTTTTTAATGTGTGATGTTAAGGTGACTTTGTTATAAAGATATAGCTTGTATTTTTACTGTTAATGAAGCCTAGACATAGCAGTGAAATATCTATGCTTGCAGTCAAATGCCTGCTTGGATGGGAAAACATCCAATGAACACAGGATGAGGACACCTGCTACAGATATGCCAACTGGCACTCTCCATCTGTCTAAAATACGGACCAAGGCCCAAACTAGAAGCAGTAAAGAGGAGACAAACCCACAGCCAAGAAACATGCATGCTCTAAAAGACGGAAGTGGGAGGAGCCACATAAAATAGTTCCTGGAAAATGTACCCTAGTTTATGGACATGCATAAGGGTCTATGAATATGCAAAAAGGCATAAAGGAAAAGGTATTTAAGGAGTATCCTCCAAGGTAACATCGTGGTCTTGGCTCAGTGCCAAGATGCACCCAGCCATAATAACCTTTGCTTTATGGTCCTTGTCTCCTCTTATCCTTTAATAAGCTTTTTAAATCTTCACAAGAGAGTGAACATGTTATTCACAGCAAGATCCTTTGAAATGTAAACCAGGATTTATTCAATTGAATCATGACTGCATGCTGTGTCCAAGTCCTTTGTACAAATGGTGTACAGGGAAAAACCAGAACTGCACATTGCTTGTGATATGTATTGAATTATTGGGATTAAATAAAAATGAGATGAAAGTGAGGGAATTGCTTCTACATGTAAATACTCTTGTGCTAAAGGAGCCACCAGCTCTGTCCCGAGACTTGAGTTAAAATTATACCTGCCCCAAGGGGTCCCTATCGACCAGGGGATCCCTCAGCACTCGGCGATGGCTGCCGGCAAATCCTCAAACTTTTACTCGCACAGGGAGAAGGCCCTGCACTCAGTTGTAATCTAGATTCACTTTTTCCTACGGTGGGGGCCCCCTCTCCTTATCTATCTTCAGCTTGGATGCCTGCATTCCTTTCTAAGTAGCCTTGAACTTCCTTTGTTCCCTCTGCAGGCTTTTTTGCGAGCACACCAATTAACAAACTACACAAGTTTCACCAGCAGACTTCACTAAATCCAAAATTGGTTTCTACCCCAAGTCAAATTTCCAACCCCCCTTCTCACCTGCGATGTTTGGAATTTTAGGAGGTGGCAGCCCACTCGAGACCAAAGGTCCTGGGCAGGGTGCAGGCCCACGGACACGAATGCCGTCCCTTTTCCATGGGAAACAAAACTCACCAGCCCAGTTTCCTCGCATCAGTTTGCCAAAGGCGTTTGGCGCTCCCAGGTCACTCCGAGTTCTCATTGGCTGCAGGTTTGCTCTTGGACTTACGGGGTGCTTCCTCCTAACCCTCATCTCCTCAGCTCAGCCCCCTACGCTTTGTCCCCTTCTCTGCCACTAATCCCTACTGTTGTCCAGCCCGCCCTTGCTCCATCCCTCACTCCGCCCTTCACCCCTCCCACCACGCTCCCCGCTCCATCCGTTACTTCACCCACCGCGTGGCCGTGACTCTGCAGCAGCACGTGGGAGCCTGAACCCTCGGCGCGCAGTGCAGCTCTCGCCGCAAGACAACACCCAAATAAGACAGGCAGGGACAACGTCTGTGGGCTGCAGGGTGTCACAAAGGGCTGCGGACTGAGGGGAGGGGGCTGGAGGGTGACACAGAGCATGGGGGGAGCTGAGCGGCAGAAGGGGGCATTAGGAGCAACTGGGGGGGGGGGGGGCCCAGGGTGGCACAGAGATGCTGAGAGGGTGCAGTGGGGAACCTGAGGCTGACAAGAAGAGGGTGAGCAAATGCCTTGAGGGACAAAGTGGGGGCTGCTTGAGGGTGACTGGTGAACCAGCTCTAACACCACCCCTAACCTCACCCTAAAAACCACCCCTAACCAGGTGGAGAGTGCACAGTGGAGGTTAGGGGGCCAAGGGACAATGTCAGAGGGCTTGGGGTGACACACAGACATTGCTGGCTGAGGGGCAAAGAGGGGGCGGCTTGACAGGTGGAGAGTTCACACCGAGGGTTAGGGGTACAAAGGACACAGGGTACCAGGTAGGGTTAGGGTACAGGTGCAGCAGCCCTCACCCCAACCCTAAGGTCAGCCTAAACAGCACCCCTAGGACCCCAAGTTTTCCCCAAAAGCAGCACAAGGCTGCAACGGTAATGCTGGGACAGCCCCAGAACTCTCCCAGCAGCTGCAGGCAGCAGCCCTAATAAAAAAGGTAGCAATGATGTTTGTGGTCTGGAGAGTGACAGGTAGGAGTTGGGGGCTGAGCAGGTTTTTTGGGGCTTTTTTTTTAGGGTTTTTCTCATGGCCTTGAAAAGATATTTTAGGACTTTTTCAGAGGAGTTTTTCAGGAATTTTCTGGGAATGTTTAGGATACCTTTAGGACTTTTTTCAGGACTTTTAAAAGATTTTGTTAGGGTATTTTACGGGCTTTCTTAGTACTTTTAAGAATATTTGGGGCTGGGGTTTGGGTGTTCTTGGGGCTTTTTTCGGACTGTTGAGGGTATGTGGAGGACTTTTTAGGACTAGGGTATTTTTAGGGTTTTTGAGGGAATTTTTAGGCTTTTTTAGGGTCTTGTCACGGCATTTTAAGGATTTTTCGGGCATTTTTAGAGCTCTTTCAGGACTATTTAGGGATTTTTTTAAAGGCTCTTTGGGAATTTTTAGGGGTTTTTTAAAAGTAGGGTATTTTTAGTGCATTTTAACAGTATTCCAAGGCTATTTTTAGGTTTTTGTGTAGTTTTTAGGGCATTTTGAAGATAAGGGTTTTTTCAGGGAGTTTTTAGGGGTTTTTAGGGTCTTTTCATGACACAACACATGGAGGCTGTGGGGCAGCTTGAGGGGCACTGTGGGGCAGCTTGAGGGTGGCAGAGGCTGGGAGCAGAGGGAGGAACAGGGAGAGGGGGCAGTGGGTGACACAAAAATGCTGAGGGTGGCAGGGGCAGCTGGAAGATGACACAGACAAGCTGGGGACTGAGGGGCAAAGGAGAGGGGTTAAGGGTGACACACAGGAACTGAGGGGGGACAGAAGGAGGGGTTGAGGGGTAAAGGGAGAGGTCTTGAGGGCTGGACAGTCCCATGGAGATCAGGGCTACAGGGTACAGCTTAGGAGGCAAGTTAGGGTACAGGCGCACCACCCCTCAGCCCAGCCCATACCTCCCCCTAACCAGCTCCCCTGACAGCAGCCTTTTCCCCCAAGAGCAGCACAACACAGCAACCCTAACAGTGAGATCACCCCGGAACCCTCCCGGTTGGACAAGACAGCAACCCTCATACCAGGACAATGACAGAACCTTCAGAGGACAAGAAGACCCACCGCAAAAAGGTAGTGATGGCATCTGCGGGCTGGAGAGCAAGAGGTAAAGTTTGGAGTCTGAGCATGTCTTTTGAAGGTTTTTTCCAGGACTTTTAAAGATATCTAGGGGATTTTGGAAGGTTTCTTAAGACTTTTCTGGGATTTTTTAGGGTATTGTTGGGGCCTTTTCAAAGCCATTTTAGGATTCTTTAGCATATTTTCAAGATTATGGTCAGGGTCATAGGAAACACCTTCTGAAACGGCAAAGTTTTAGGACTGCAGCGGAATGCTTTAGAAGGGGGCCAGTGGTGGCACAATGGATTGGGTCCCACACTGCCAGTCCGAAGGTTGTAAGATTTAGACCCAGCTGAGTTGTTGTGGTTAGGGTTAGATGCTCTCAGCTTTAGTCTGGGAGAACTTCTGCACAGAAAAACTCACCCCCTGAGTTTCCTGATGCCAGTTTGCAGGAGGTGCTTGGCACCGCCAGGGCAGCCCGAGTTCTCGGCAGGGGCAGTTTCACTCCTGGAGAAATCCTGCGCTGGCCGTCTTCCCTGCAAAACCAAACCCACTTCTCCTCTGTGTCGATGTCCATTCACAGCAGGCACGTGGCACTCCAAGGGCAGCAAGAGTTCTTGGTGTTGGTAGCTGCAGTCTCCAAGAGATTGTTCTATGTCTGCAGTTTTGGAGGCAAATTCCAGTTTCAGCCACGGGCACACAGAGAGGAAAGACTGTTAATTTCCTTGGAAAGGAAAGTCTGGCACCCCATTGTTTAAGGGGCAGACAAAGGGCTGTGTAGAGGAAGGAACTCCCCACAGGACCTTTCTTCACCTCACCCCCCACTCCAAGGTCTAGCAGCCCCCCATGTGACCAGCTGCTTTCAGAGGGGTACCCGGGCACACCCGCACAGGGAGCCGCTAGTCCAGAGGGGCTAACGGGGGTATCCCAACCGCCCCTCCAGGAGCTATGGTTGGAGCATCCAGCAGGGACTAGGGAGCAGCCAGACCAACCCGGGCGCAGAGCATCGCTTCGAGAAAACGCCAAGGGAAGAGCCCTCTTGCCAAGGGGCAGCATCTGAGCGGGCCGGGCAGCACGTGGGGTTCCAGGGGAGAGCTTTCAACTTTCCCCTTTTACTGTGTCAGTCCCTCCCCAGAGCCCCCAGACCCTCCTCAGCACTCCCAGAAAAGAGAGCTGTTATTAGGAGAAAAAGGGTTAAAACAGGGAAAAAGCTTCCTTTCCCATTATTTTTTGTGTTCAAATTGCGAGGGACCCTGCTTCCCCTATAATTTTAATGGTCTCAGTTGAAAGAATCCCTGCCTTTTCTATGCTGTTAGGGCTGTTAATTGACAGCGAGTCCCCATTTTTGATGTATTCCAGTTTAATTAGAAGGGGAAAACCTCGATGATGTTTCTTATGGTTTGAGTTAAGGGTAACTGCCCCCTTTTTGTTGTCCTAAGCCCTAAAGTGAGGGGGAAGTCCAGCTGTCCCCCCATCTTAAGGGTTTGAATTGAGGGGAAAATCCATCTTTTCTCATCAATTGAGAGATTTAAAGCGATGAAAACCCCTCTGTTCCCAAAACTTCAGGAGATTACATTAAAGGGCAGTAGCTATCTATTTGCCATTGTATTACTTGCAGTAAAGGTAACTGCCCCATTTCCTCATTTTAAGGGGACCCCTTGAAGGAAGCTCTGCCTTTTTCAGCATTTTAAGGGTTTAAAACTACATTTCAGGGCACTTCTTTCTGTGCCCTAGTACCAAATATCTCAGAGAAGGGTGAGCCTGGCATGTACTTAACCCTTACACTGCCCAGGAGGGTACTATTTCTCTTATTTTTATTTATAATGTAGATAGCCCTAATTAGAGGTCCTAAGGTGACTTAGACAATTCATATCATTAGTATTCTTTGCCACCCTACTTAGTCACATGCAAAGTACTAAGTAGCCACTAAGGAATTATTATGTAAGTTAACAGCAAATTACCCAATTTATCTAGTTATGCTGCCTAAACAGAAAGCTTTATTTCTTACCAGTTCTCTGCCCTTTTACTCCAGGTAGTTGTAGCAAAAAAGAAAGCATTGTTATTTCCCTGCACAGTTTTCTCCTTTATCAAGCCATTTACTTCCCTTGAATTCAAGTCAGAAGAGCCAAACAGCTGCAGCTGCTCTGAGGGCTTTTATACCTGGTGGGCTTTGCCCCCTCCCTTTTCCTGGGTGCCATGGGAACGAGAGGTGGGGCATCATCAGGGGTATATTAACCCCAGCCTTTGCTAAGGGCCTTCATTCCCTCTCTAGGATCATCCAGTATAAGAGGTCTCCTCTCATTTCAGTGAAGAGGCTCTTTTGGTTTTTCTTAGCTTGTTTTCAGCAGGTGCTTCTGGGCATCTAAAGCAACAGAGGCTTTGAAGATACTGCGAAGAAAACAGCATTGAATACAGAGTACTTAAGTTTGTGATTTTGGATTGTGTGTTCAGGAATGGTAAGGTACTTTTGTAATTTCTGGGGTTTTTTTTGTTTTGTTTTGGTTTCTTTTCTTTTGTTTTGTGGTTTTTTTTTTTTCAGGAGTTCAACTCCCTGAAATTCCAGATTGTGTCAAATGCAACACTTTTTTTCAACAGATTTGTTGTGTCACAAAAAAGCATCTGCCCAGCTTCAAAGGTGATGTTTGAGATTGAGGCTTCAGATGAGTTGAGGATTGTGACTAGGAGAGGGAGGGTGAGCAGGTATGTGATTAGGAGTTATTGGGGGGGGGGGTGGGCTTTGAAGGCAGCAGGGTGAGAAACAGTGTCTATTCAAGGGCCCCTCAAGGCTTTTTACCTGTGTAGTAGAGGCATTTACATGTCTTACAGCATACAAGCTTATCCACTGCAGTCACAGAAATGCCATGTAACTTTGCCTCTCTCTAACCCGGGTGCCGCTCATAATAACAGGCACAGCCTTGGACTCGGGATGAAGCTGGAGCCTCGAGGACCCAGGTACATTCTGGAGAGGGCAAGTAGCTGACTTGCTGGGATTTGGCCCACATAACACTAAACTCATACATTGTTTTTTGTTTTCTTCATTGTAGCTGTGTGAGAGGCTAACAGGCTGGATCATGGGGCCCTCCAAGGCAGACTCATTTGAGGTCCAACGTGGACTCACATCACCGGTCATCTAAAATATAAGCCAGGGGCCGCGGCCTGAAGATGGGATGATAGGAGAGTACTGGGTTGGAAATTCCTGGGACTGATGTAAAAATTAGCAGAGGGTAAAGGGATATCCTCTAAGAGGTCTCTTAGGACAGCTAAAGGGAGAGGCTTTACTTTTGATTGCAGCTGTAGGATGTGCAGTGCAGAACAGCTCTGGTCTGTGTTGTGTACTGTGTTACCGGGTGTGTCTTTGGGATCAGATATCTCTGCCTTTTCCCCTCGAGGCCCTTATCACAAGCATCAGCCGTCATCTCTCGGGTCTCGAACTTTTGCACTCCTCGGCACGATGTCCCAGTCGCTTCTCAGAAGCGAGTTGGATGTCTTTTGAGGCCTTGTTCCCAGCTGTATCACCATCCATCCATTCTGGCTGTGAGTTGTAATGTCCTGGGGCTTATAAGATTGTCTGATATGGAGAGCATTCTAAACATAGCATTTTCTCACAGCCATCTTGATCATCGTGACCAACAGTTCCTATAACAGGTCACTCTGTTCCAGTCTTTTCTTCTGCTCCTTGGAGGAGCCTCATGCATCCGCTGTTGCGTTAGCAGCAGTCATCTCTTTTGGCATCCTCTCGCTCCTTGCCATTATTAATCTTGCCAGGAATTTTTCTCTCATCCTTGTCTCACACTGCTTGCAGCATAATGTGTTGTTTGTGTTTAGCATCCCCTCGTTTGTCACATTCTGTGTCACGGGTGTCCACACGTTTGTGCCGGAGCTGCTCTGCCCTGCTGCATAGCCTGTTATAATAGGACAAGCCTCAGGGACCTGGAATTTGTAATGTGGGGACTCTAGATGCTATTCCTAGATTGACATAAGGTGCTTGTGGCAGAGTTATCCTGCAGCTGTTTGACTTTTGTCCTTTCTTTCAGATGCAGAAGGATAAAATCTGTGCCAGAGGGCCCCATTCCGGACGAGGGGGTTCTCACGAGCAGGTCAGTCGCTGTTTGTATCTGCAGAGGAAGCATAAATGGTGACTGTTTCAGCACTGTTCTTTGTCTTAATTTTCAGGAAGTCAAGGCAGATAGCAGCAGTTGAGGCTGAGTGGGCAAGGTGAGCATTAAGTAGTGCACAGAAGTAGTTGTTATTGCTCAGGTCTCCCCTTCTGGTACAGCTCCAAGCATCCATTCTCGTTTGTGCGCTTTAGGCAATCGACTTGGCGCGTGTCCAGCGCCCGTCACCAACCGGTCGATGCACCGGGTTTGCTGCTCCTGTGAGCCCTCTGAACGTATTACAGGACTTGATGATGAAGCCTTCAAATATTCCGTTTCACAGTCCAGTCTGGGTAGCCCTCGGGAATGGCCGTGGAGTTGCGGTGAGTCTAGGAGGTAGGGGATAGGAGCAAGGGTCCCATCAGGTTTCGGCAATGCCAAATCACCTTGTCTCTGCTTAACCCAGGCAGACCCCGCAACGACAGGGTCAGCCTCAGAGTCCAGCTGAAGCGTGTGACCTGAGGAGCCGGGCATTCTTAGGAGAATGGTGAGTAGCAGACGTGTTGGGTTTTGTCAAATGTGCTGCTAAGCTTGTGCACTGATGTTTGGTTTTCCTTCTCTTGGCAGAGTAAGAGGCAACAGACTGGAGACAGCAAGGACTTGCCAGATGGCGAGGCCTCTTTTGCACCTGACAGAGACTGGCATGCCCACCTCTCTGAGAGATAAGTAGAGGGCTGCAACCCATAGAGGGGATGAAAGCGGGGTGCCGGGTCAGGAGTCACTGGGGGGGGGATTTTGAGTCTGCTTTGGAGACCAGGATGTCCAAGCAGTGGCCCCTTAGGCCCCATAAAGTGTCACTTTTGATCACAGCGCTGAGGTGCGCAGGGCAGAGCAGTCCCGGCGTGTGTCATGTCACATGTTTATCGTGCATTATGTGTTGTCTGGATATCCCATGTCACATGTCTTTAACCTTAGCCCTTTGAGGGGCCTTTCAGAAACCTTGGCACCATTCTTAGCATCTGTGATCTCTGCGTTCCTTGTCCTGGCAGCCATGCCATAGAACTTTTGACTTGGCAGCTCAGCCAGGCATCAGACAGGCATCTCTCTTTAGAAGCATCCAGTCAGATGTCTCTTCAGGTCCTGTTCTGAGCTGTACGGACAGCCGTGCCCCACAAGGATCCATTATGGCCGATTAGGACTCGTAAGAATGTGAGGATAGGTAGAGGACTCTGACCGTAGGATTCCCAGGCATCCATCTTTGCAGTTCTGGGAATAAATCATTCAGTTAGCATCTTCTTTCTCCAGTGTTCTCTGGGCCTCATCAGCTCTCCATCGGTCCAACCTCGGTCATCTCATTTTGCATTCTCTCGGTCCTCGCAGTCATTCCTCTTGCCAAGAGGTTTCTGTCTGTGTCGTGTCCCCATTGTTTGTCACGTCCTGTCTGTCCTGTGTCACGGGTGTCTGCACATATTTGTGCCAGAGCTGCTCTGCCCTGCTGCATAGCCTGGTATAATAGGACAAGTCCCGGGGACTTGAAATTTGTAATGTGGGGTGCAGTTGGACTCTAGATGGTATTCCTAGATTGACATGGGATGTCTGGAGCTGTGTAGTTGTCCTGCAGACCTTTGACTTTTGTCCTAACTTTCTTTTAGATGCAGATGCATTACATCTGTGCCAGACCGCCTCATCCCAGGTGAGTGGGTTCCCCTGAACAGGTCAGTCTCTGTTCTCTGCGGGGGGAGTGTAAAGTGTGACTGTTACAGCACTGTTCCTTGCCTTTATTTTCAGGAAGTCAAGCTGGATAGCAGAGGCCAAGTTGAAGAGGGCAAGGTGAGCAGTGACTAGCGGGCAGAAGCTTCTGTTATTGCTCAAGTCTCACTTTCCGGTGCAACTCTAAGCATCCATTCTCGTTTGCACACTTTAGGCAATCGACTCGGCGTACGTCCAGACCCGTCACCCACTGGCCGATGCACCTGGTTTCCTGCAAATGTGAGCCCCGTGGAAGGGTTACAGGAGTCTGTGATGATGAAGCCTTCAACTTTCCTATTTCATGGTCCCATCCTGGCAGCCCTCAGGAACGGCCGAGGAGTTGCGATGAGTCAAGGAGGCAGGGAGGAGGAGGGAGGCTCCGCTCAGGTCTCAGCAATGCCAGATCACCTTGTCTCCACTTTAACCCAGGTCCGATGAGGGTGTCAGCCGCCGAGCAGGCCTGAAGCGTGCGGCCCGAGGAGCCGGGCATTCTCAGGAGAACGGTGAGTAGTAGAATTGTCACGTTTTGGCTGCTGTGCTGCTAAGATTTTGCGCTCACGTTTGGTTTCCTTTCTTCTGGCAGACTAAGAGACAACAGCCCGGTGTCAGTAGGGACTTCCCAGATAGCGGGTCCGCCTTCTTTCCACCCAGCACGGATCGGCACGCCCACCTGTCCGAGAGATAAGTAGAGGGCTACGACCCACAGAGGGGATGAAAGCAGGGTCTGGGTCACAACTCACGGGGAGGGGATTTTGATTCGGCTTTGGAGATGGGGAAGTCCAAGTAATGCCCCCTTAGGCCCTGTAAAGGGAAAGTATCGCTTTTGATCACAGTGCCGAGGTGCACAGGGCAGAGCAGTCCCGGTGTGTGTTGTGTCACTTGTCTAGTGTGCATTCTGTGTTGTTTGTTTGTATATGTCATGTCTTTTTCCTCGGGCCTTTGAGGGGCCTACCAGAAACCATTCTTGGCATCTGTGATCTGCGTTCTTTATTCTGGCACCAATGCCATAGAACCTTTGACTTAGGATCTCAGACTGCCATCAGAATCGCATCTCTCTTGACAAGCATCCAGTCAGATGTCTTCTCAGGTCTTGTTCCGAGCTGTATGGACAGCTGCGCCCCACAAAGATCCATTATGGCAGGTTAGGGCTTGTCAGAATGCGAGGTTAGACAGAGGATTGTGACCGTAGGATTCTCGGGCATCCATCTTTGCGCTTCTTGGAATAAATCATTCAGTTAGCATCTTCTTCCTCCAGGGTTCTCTGAGCCTCATCAGCTCTCCATCGGTCCTACCTCGGTCATCTCATTTTGCATTCTCTCGGTCCGTGCAGTCATTTCCCTTGCCAAGAAATTTCTGTCTGTGTTGTGTCCCCCTTGTTTGTCACGTCCCGTCCTGTGTCACGGGTGTCTGCACGCATTTGTGCCGGAGCCGCTCTGCCCTGCCACATAGCCTGGTGCAGTAGGAGAAGTCCCGGGGCCTTGAAATTTGTAATGTGGGGTGTTGTTGGTCTCTAGAGGGGCACAAGATGCCTGGAGCTCTGCAAGTTAAGTTATCCTGCAACGGTTTGACTGTTGCCCTAACTTTTTTTCAGATTCATATGGATCAAATCTGTCCCAGAGGGCCCTATCCTGGGTGCGGGCATCCTCCTGAGCAGGTCAGTCACTCACTGTTTATCTCTGCAGCAGAAGTGTAAATGGTGACTGTTACAGCACTGTTCTTTGTCTTTCTTTTTAGGAAGTCAAGGCAGAGAGCAGCAGTCAAGTCCGAGTGGGCAAGGTGAGCATTGAGTAGTGTACAGAAGCAGTTATTGCTGAGGTCTCAGGTTCCGGTGCAGCTCTCAGCATCTGTTTTCGTTTGTGCACTTTAGGCAATCGACTCGGCGTACATGCAGCCCCCGTCACCAACCGGCCGATGCACCGGGTTTCTTGCAAATGCAAGTCGTGTGGAAGTATTACAGGACTCTGTGATGATGAAGCCTTCAACTTTTCTATTTCATGGTCCCATCCTAGCAGCCCTCAGGAACGGCCGAGGAGTTGCGGTGAGTGGAGGAGGCGGGGAGGAGGAGCGAGGCTCCACTCAGGTCCCAGCCATGATAAATCACCTTGTCTCCACTTAACCCAGGTGCACCCTGCAACAATGGCGATGGCCTCCGAGCAAGCCTGAAGCATGCGGCCGGAGGACCTGGGTGTTCTTAGGAGAGGGGTGAGTAGCAAAACTGTCATATTTTGGCCGCCGTGCTGCTGAGATTGTGCACT
Source organism: Haemorhous mexicanus (assembly GCF_027477595.1). Lineage (NCBI taxonomy): Eukaryota > Metazoa > Chordata > Aves > Passeriformes > Fringillidae > Haemorhous > Haemorhous mexicanus. The sequence continues at coordinate 26,760,829 of NC_082350.1, forward strand.
GATGTTTGGTTTCCTTTCTCCTGGCAGACTAAGAGACAGCAGTCGCTGGTGTCAGCAGGGACTTCCCAGACGGCGCATCCGCTTTCCTTCGCACCTGGCACGGATCGGCATGCCCACCTGTCCGAGAGATAAGTAGAGGGCTACGATCCAGAGAGGGGATGAAAGCTGGGTCTGGGTCACGACTCACCTTGAGGAGATTTTGATCCAGCTTTGGAGACAGGAATGTCCAAGCAATGCCCCCTTAGGCCCTATAAAGGGAAAGTGTCACTTTTGATCAGAGTGCCAAGGTGCACAGGGCAGAGCAGTCCTGGTGTGTCTCGTGTCACTTGTCTATTGTGCATTCTGTGTTTGGATATGTCATGTCTTTTTCCTCGGGCCTTTGAGGGGCCTACCAGAAACCATTCTTGGCATCTGTCATCTGCTTTCTTTATTCTGGCACCAATGCCATAGAACCTTTGACTTAGGATCTCAGACTGCCATCAGAATCGCATCTCTCTTGACAAGCATCCAGTCAGATGTCTTCTCAGGTCCTGTTCCGAGCTGTACGGACAGCCGCGGCCCACAAAGATCCATTACGACAGGTTAGGACGTGTAAGAATGCAAGCTTAGGTAGAAGATTCTGACCGTAGGATTCTCGGGCATCCATCTTGGCAGTTCTTGGAATAAATCATTCAGTTAGCATCTTCTTCCTCCAGGGTTCTCTGAGCCTCATCAGCTCTCCATCGGTCTCACCTCGGTCATCTCATTTTGCATTCTCTCGGTCCTTGCAGTCATTCCTCTTGCCAAGAGATTTCTGTGTGTGTCGTGTCCCCCTTGTTTGTCACGTCCCGTCCTGTGTCACGGGTGTTTGCACGCATTTGTGCCGGAGCCGCTCTGCCCTGCCGCACAGCCTGGTGCTATAGGAGAAGTCCCGGGGCCTTGAAATTTGTAATGTGGGGTGTTGTGGACTCTAGATGGGCACAAGATGTCTGGAGCTCTGCAGGTTGTTATCTTGCAACAGTTTGACTATTGTCCTAACTTTTCTTTCAGGTTCATATGGATCAAATCTGTCCCAGAGGGCCCTATCCTGGGTGCGGGCATCCTCCTGAGCAGGTCAGTCACTCACTGTTTGTCTCTGCAGCAGAAGTGTAAATGGTGACTCTGTTACATCACTGTTCTTTGTCTTTCTTTTTAGGAAGTCAAGGCAGAGAGCCGCAGTCAAGTCCGAGTAGGCAAGGTGAGCATTGAGCAGTGTACAGGAGCAATTGTTATTGCTCAAGTCTCACTTTCTGGTGCAACTCTAAGCATTCATTCTCGTTTGTGCACTTTAGGCAATCGACTAGGCGTACGTCCAGCCCCCGTCACCAACCGGCCGAGGCACCGGGTTTCCTGCAAATGTGAGCCCCGTGGAAGGGTTACAGGAGTCTGTGATGAAGCCTTCAACTTTTCTATTTCATGGTCCCATCCTGGCAGCCCTCAGGAACGGCCGAGGAGTTGCGGTGAGTCGAGGAGGCAGGGAGGAGGAGGGAGGCTCCACTCAGGTCTCAGCAATGCCAGATCACCTTGTCTCCACTTTAACCCAGGTCCGATGAGGGTGTCAGCCGCCGAGCAGGCCTGAAGCGTGCGGCCCGAGGAGCCGGGCATTCTCAGGAGAACGGTGAGTAGTAGAATTGTCACGTTTTGGCTGCTGTGCTGCTAAGATTTTGCGCTCACGTTTGGTTTCCTTTCTTCTGGCAGACTAAGAGACAACAGCCCGGTGTCAGCAGGGACTTCCCGGATAGCGGGTCCGCTTTCTTTCCCCCCCAGCACGGATCGGAACGCCCACCTGTCCGAGAGATACGTAGAGGGCTACGACCCACAGAGGGGATGAAAGCAGGGTCTGGGTCACAACTCACGGGGAGGGGATTTCGATTTGGCTTTGGAGACGGGGAAGTCCAAGTAATGCCCCCTTAGGCCCTGTAAAGGTAAAATGTCGCTTTTGATCAGAGTGCCAAGGTGCACAGGGCAGAGCAGTCCCGGTGTGTCTTGTGTCACTTGTCTATCGTGCATTCTGTGTTGTTTGTTTGTATATGTCATGTCTTTTTCCTCGGGCCTTTGAGGGGCCTACCAGAAACCATTCTTGGCATCTGTGATTTGTGTTCTTTATTCTGGCACCAATGCCTTAGAACCTTTGACTTAGGATCTCAGACTGCCATCAGACTCACATCTCTCTTGACAAGCATCCAGTCAGATGTCTTCTCAGGTCTTGTTCCGAGCTGTATGGACAGCTGCGCCCCACAAAGATCCATTATGAGAGGTTAGGACTTGTCAGAATGCGAGGTTAGGCAGAGGATTCTGGCCGTAGGATTCTCGGGCATCCATCTTTGCGCTTCTTGGAATAAATCATTCAGTTAGCATCTTCTTCCTCCAGGGTTCTCTGAGCCTCATCAGCTCTCCATCGGTCCCACCTCGGTCATCTCATTTTGCATTCTCTCGGTCCTTGCAGTCATTTCCCTTGCCAAGTGATGTCTGTGTGTGTCGTGTCCCCCGTTTGTCACGTCCCGTCCTGTGTCACGGGTGTCTGCACACATTTGTGTCGGAGCCGCTCTGCCCTGCCGCACAGCCTGGTGCAGTAGGAGAAGTCCCGGGGCCTTGAAATTTGTAATGTGGGGTGTTGTTGGACTCTAGATGGGATTTGTAGATGGGCACAAGATGTCTGGAGCTCTGCAAGTTAAGTTATCCTGCTACAGTTTGACTGTTGCCCTAACTTTTTTTCAGATCCAGATGGATCAAATCTGTCCCAGAGGGCCCTATCCTGGGTGCGGGCATCCTCCTGAGCAGGTCAGTCACTCACTGTTTGTCTCTGCAGCAGAAGTGTAAATGGTGACTCTGTTACATCACTGTTCTTTGTCTTTCTTTTTAGGAAGTCAAGGCAGAGAGCCGCAGTCAAGTCCGAGTAGGCAAGGTGAGCATTGAGCAGTGTACAGGAGCAATTGTTATTGCTCAAGTCTCACTTTCTGGTGCAACTCTAAGCATTCATTCTCGTTTGTGCACTTTAGGCAATCGACTAGGCGTACGTCCAGCCCCCGTCACCAACCGGCCGAGGCACCGGGTTTCCTGCAAATGTGAGCCCCGTGGAAGTGCTACAGGAGTCTGTGATGAAGCCTTCAACTTTTCTATTTCATGGTCCCATCCTGGCAGCCCTCAGGAACGGCCGAGGAGTTGCGGTGAGTCGAGGAGGCAGGGAGGAGGAGGGAGGCTCCACTCAGGTCTCAGCAATGCCAGATCACCTTGTCTCCACTTTAACCCAGGTGCACCCTGCGACGACGGCGTCAGCTGCTGAGCAGGCCTGAAGCATGCGGCCCGAGGAGCCGGGCATTCTCAGGAGAACGGTGAGTAGTAGAATTGTCACGTTTTGGCCGCTGTGCCACTAAGATTTTGCGCTCACGTTTGGTTTCCTTTCTTCTGGCAGACTACAGAACAGACAACAGCCTGGTGTCAGCAGGGACTTCCCAGATAGCGGGTCCGCCTTCTTTCCACCCAGCACGGATCGGCACGCCCACCTGTCCGAGAGATAAGTAGAGGGCTACGACCCACAGAGGGGATGAAAGCAGGGTCTGGGTCACAACTCACGGGGAGGGGATTTTGATTCGGCTTTGGAGATGGGGAAGTCCAAGTAATGCCCCCTTAGGCCCTGTAAAGGGAAAGTATCGCTTTTGATCACAGTGCCGAGGTGCACAGGGCAGAGCAGTCCCGGTGTGTGTCGTGTCACTTGTCTAGCGTGCATTCTGTGTTGTTTGTATATGTCATGTCTTTTACCTCAGGCCTTTGAGGGGCCAATCAGAAACCACTCTTGGCATCTGTGATCTGCGTTCTTTATTCTGGCACCAATGCCATAGAACTTCTGACTTGGGAGCTCAGACTGCCATCAGAATCGCATGTCTCTTTAGAAGCATCCAGACAGATGTCTTCTCAGGTCTTGTTCCAAGCTTTACGGACAGCTGCGCCCCACAAAGATCCATTATGGCAGGTTAGGGCTTGTCAGAATGCGAGGTTAGGCAGAGGATTGTGACCGTAGGATTCTCGGGCATCCATCTTTGCGCTTCTTGGAATAAATCATTCAGTTAGCATCTTCTTCCTCCCAGGTTCTCTGAGCCTCATCAGCTCTCCATCGGTCTCACCTCGGTCATCTAATTTTGCATTCTCTCGGTCCTTGCAGTCATTTCCCTTGCCAAGAGATTTCTGTCTGTGTTGTGTCCCCCTTGTTTGTCACGTCCCGTCCCGTGTCACGGGTGTCTGCACATATTTGTGTCCGAGCCGCTCTGCCCTGCCGCACAGCCTGGTGCAGTAGGAGAAGTCCCGGGGCCTTGAAATTTGTAATGTGGGGTGTTGTTGGACTCTAGATGGGATTTGTAGACAGACACAAGATATCTGGCGCTCTTAAGTTATCCTGCAACAGTTTGACTTTTGTCCTAACTTTTTTTTCAGATGCAGAAGGATAAAATCCATGGCAGAGCACCCCATCCCGGGTGAGGCGTTTCCCCCGAGCAGGTCAGTCACTGCTTGTGCCTGCAGGGGAAGCATAAATGGTGACTCTGTTACAGCCCTGTTCTTTGTCTTTCCTTTCAGGAAGTCAAGGCAGGGCGCAGCAGTCAAGGCTGAGTGGGCAAGGTGAGCGTTGAGTAGAGTACAGAGGCAGTTGTTATTGCTGAGGTCTCAGTTTCTGGGGTGGCTCTAAGTTTCTACAATTTTTTTTTTTTTAGGTGGTCCACTTGCTATCTATCATGGCCAAGCACGCCCATGCCAGGTGGGTGTAAGCTTAAGGTATCGGTGTGGCATACTTGTCAGATTAGGGAGGTTGGGTTTTCACAGTATCTCAGCATGCTTTTCTGCTTCGTTTCTTTGCAGGTGCTGTCGCTGCCCTAGGCATGCCAAGGAACAGACGAGAGCAGGTGAGTCGGTGTTTAGGCGGGGTGACTCATAGGTGAGTTTTAAGCAGCAGCATGCTAAGCGTGTACCTTCTCTTTTTGCAGGCGTCTTCTGGGCAGCTTCCGGAGTCAAATCAAGATTTGAGGTGATCTGGGGCAGCGGTGGGGAGGAGTCCTGGGGATTACTCCTTTTGAGGGCAATAGTCACCTTTTCTGTTTTGTCTTAGGCACCCCGTGGAGATTCGTAGCCAAAGTTTGCAAACGGCAGCACCGAAGCACACGCGGAGAACGTCTCGACGTCCACGTCCAACCAACGATGGAATTCGTCCGCCCGTTTTCCAAAAGCTAAGTGTCGGGGCCAGTAGTTGGGAGAAGGGGAAAAACCTTTACTATCACAGGGGGCAATTTGATGTCAGCTTAGCACAGAGGTCTGTAGTGGGACAAGCTCTCTGGAAGTAAAGGGAGAGGGTTTCTCCTCAGCCTCACCAGAGCCTTTGCCGGGCAGGGCAGTTCCGACCCCTCTCCACATTGTCGTAAACAGAGTCATCAGCCTTCTTCAACTCGACATCGTCACGGATCTTTCACCCGAGGAGCTCGCCTTCAGGTCCGGAGCTACGGCCACCGTCAACCGGCGGTCTCCGCTTCCTTCTCTAGGCCCACCGAGCCTCTCGAGCTTCCTCTTAACTGCTTTGGCACTAACTTCTTTTAACGAGTTACATTTCATCATTACATCCTATCGTTATAGGGCTTTCCTTCCTTTGGCATCATCAGCCCCCGGCTCATCTTGCGCTAGGAATCTCGGGTCCATAAGGTGAAAGCGCCAGGCGGTTTCCACTCGTCTCGTCTGTGTTATGTCATCCGTGTCTGTGTTATGTCATCCGTGTCCACTGTCTTCCACGTCATAGGCCTTTGTTCCATCTCAACTCTTTACGGGCACTATTTTGTGCCATATCAGCCGTATTTTACACACATTCCTTCACTTATTCCGCCATCTTTACATCTTTACTCTTTGAGACAGGAAGGATTACACAAGATGTCCTCATCCATCTTCCTTCTCACTACCGGCTTTGGTAGTGCCTTTTCTTCCATGCCATTCTCTTGGACTTTTAGAGGGAGTGTCTTACACCCTTTTCATGTGACTGCAGTAGTTCTGTAGTTTCCATCTTCTCAAAGGGTATAGGGCTCAAGAATTAATCTTTCAGAGAGTTATGTCAAGTCCTGGCTTATACCTTATCTACCTGTGTTGGCTTATACTCTGTGTACTTATACTGTATCTACCTGCGTTGGCTTATATTGTATGTACTCTATATTGTCTGTAATTTTTTTGGCTTATAGTGTATGTACTCTATATTGTCTGTACCTATGTTGGCTTATATTGTCTGTAATTATGTTGGCTTGTAGTGTATGTACTTATATTGTCTGTACCTATGTTGGCTTATAGTGTCTGTACCTATGTTGGCTTGTAGTGTATGTACTTATATTGTCTGTACCTATGTTGGCTTATAGTGTCTGTAATTATGTTGGCTTGTAGTGTATGTACTTATATTGTCTGTACCTATGTTGGCTTATATTGTCTGTAATTATGTTGGCTTGTAGTGTATGTACTTATATTGTCTGTACCTATGTTGGCTTATATTGTCTGTAATTATGTTGGCTTGTAGTGTATGTACTTATATTGTCTGTACCTATGTTGGCTTATAGTGTCTGTACTTACAGTGTCTGTACCTGTGTTGGCTTATAGTGTCTGTACTTACAGTGTCTGTACCTATGTTGGCTTATAGTGTCTGTACTTACAGTGTCTGTACCTATGTTGGCTTATAGTGTCTGTACCTATGTTGGCTGTCCCTATGTTGGCTTATAGTGTCTGTACCTATGCTGGCTTATAGTGTCTGTACCTATGTTGGCTGTACCTATGTTGGCTTATAGTGTCTGTACTTATAGTGTCTGTACCTGTGTTGGCTTATAGTGTCTGTACCTATGTTGGCTGTACCTATGTTGGCTTATAGTGTATGTACTTATAGTGTCTGTACCTATGTTGGCTGTACCTATGTTGGCTTATAGTGTCTGTACTTACAGTGTCTGTACCTGTGTTGGCTTATAGTGTCTGTACTTACAGTGTCTGTACCTATGTTGGCTTATAGTGTCTGTACTTACAGTGTCTGTACCTATGTTGGCTTATAGTGTCTGTACTTACAGTGTCTGTACCTATGTTGGCTTATAGTGTCTGTACTTACAGTGTCTGTACCTATGTTGGCTTATAGTGTCTGTACTTACAGTGTCTGTACCTATGTTGGCTTATAGTGTCTGTACTTACAGTGTCTGTACCTATGTTGGCTTATAGTGTCTGTACTTACAGTGTCTGTACCTATGTTGGCTTATAGTGTCTGTACTTACAGTGTCTGTACCTATGTTGGCTTATGGTGTCTGTACTTACTTATGGTGTCTGTACTTACTTATGGTGTCTGTACTTACTTATGGTGTCTGTACCTATGTTGGCTTACAGTGTCTGTACTTATAGTGTCTGTACCTGTGTTGGCTTACAGTGTCTGTACTTATAGTGTCTGTACCTATGTTGGCTGTACCTATGTTGGCTTATAGTGTCTGTACTTATAGTGGCTGTACCTATGTTGGCTTATAGTGTCTGTACTTATAGTGGCTGTACCTATGTTGGCTTATAGTGTCTGTACTTATAGTGGCTGTACCTGTGTTGGCTTATAGTGTCTGTACCTATGTTGGCTGTACCTATGTTGGCTTATAGTGTCTGTACTTATAGTGTCTGTACCTATGTTGGCTTATAGTGTCTGTACCTATGTTGGCTGTACCTATGTTGGCTTATAGTGTCTGTACTTATAGTGTCTGTACCTATGTTGGCTTATAGTGTCTGTACCTATGTTGGCTGTACCTATGTTGGCTTATAGTGTCTGTACCTATGTTGGCTGTACCTATGTTGGCTTATAGTGTATGTACTTATAGTGGCTGTACCTATGTTGGCTTATAGTGTCTGTACCTATGTTGGCTTATAGTGTCTGTACTTATAGTGTCTGTACCTGTGTTGGCTTATAGTGTCTGTACCTATGTTGGCTGTACCTATGTTGGCTTATAGTGTATGTACTTATAGTGTCTGTACTTATAGTGTCTGTACTTACTTATAGTGTCTGTACTTACTTATAGTGTCTGTACTTACTTATAGTGTCTGTACTTACTTATAGTGTCTGTACTTACTTATAGTGTCTGTACTTACTTATAGTGTCTGTACTTACTTATAGTGTCTGTACTTACTTATAGTGTCTGTACTTACTTATAGTGTCTGTACTTATGTTGGCTTATATTGTCTGTAATTACGTTGGCTTATAGTGTATGTACTTGTATGTACCTACGTTGGCCTACATTGTCTGTAATTACGTTGGCTTATAGTGTATGTACTTAGTGTCTGTACTTACACCATATGTACACTTGCACTGTACGCGTCGGCTTATATCGTGTTTACTTATTTTGTACCTGTTACGATTGGAGCTGCCCTGCCCTGGCACTTAGTCACAGCTAGGTAGAACAGTTAAAAAAACTTTACCGCTCATCTGTCTTCTATGGGATTTTGGGTAGAAATTTTATTGGTCCGGAGCGGGGACAAGTCCTAGCTGTCAGCCCCTCATTGACCACTTCCTCTCGTCTCGCAGGTCCCCGAGGCTACCGATTTCTCCCCAGAATCTACCATTTGACATCAAGGAGCAGCAGCCAGAAGATGCGTCGAAGCATGTTCTCCAGCGTTTCAAGTAAGGGCCGCAGCGAGCATCCAAGTCAGAAGCGTGTGAGAGCACGTGGCCGCCTGTGTCTGCTCGTCTCTGCACGTGTGAGCGCATGCTGACCGGAACTAACCTTGTGTGTATGACCTTTTGCTTTTCAGGTTTTTCAACTCATTTTTAAATTTAGAATAAAAAATCCCCAGCCAGGGGTTTTTTTTTTTTTCCCCCCGGCTGGGTTTTTTTTTCCTCGGTCCCGGTCGGTCCGCGAGGCGACGTTCATCGCCAGAGTTTGGGCGTGGACCGTCCAGGGGCCGGGGTTTTTGTCAGGCAGGAGGATTGTTTTTTGGAGGCTCCTGGGAACCATGTTCCTGAAGAGCGCTACGAATGAGTGTCGGGGGTTAGCAGAGGGATTTAACGTGTGAGTGAGCGTGGGTTTGTGTGTAAGCTGAAGGAAGCGTGTGTGTGTGTTGAAGGTTTCTAACACCTTGTATGGCTTTTGCCTTTCAGGTTTTTCAACTCATTTTTAAATTTAGAATAAAAAATCCCCAGCCGGGGGGTTTTTTTTTTTTTTCCCCCCGGCTGGGTTTTTTTTTCCTCGGTCCCGGCCGGTCTGCGAGGCGACGTTCATCGCCAAAGTTTGGGCGCGGACCGTCCAGGGACCGGGGTTTTCGTCAGGCAGGAGGATTTTTTGGAGGCTCCCGGGAACCGTGTTCCCGAGGAGTGCTGTGAATGAGTGCCAGGGGTTAGCAGAGCTGTTGAGGTGTGAGCGAGGGTGGGTTTGTGTGTAAGCTGAAGGAAGCGTGTGTGTGTGTTGAAGGTTTCTAACACCTTGTATGGCTTTTGCCTTTCAGGTTTTTCAACTCATTTTTAAATTTAGAATAAAAAATCCCCAGCCGGGGGGTTTTTTTTTTTTTTCCCCCCGGCTGGGTTTTTTTTTCCTCGGTCCCGGCCGGTCTGCGAGGCGACGTTCATCGCCAAAGTTTGGGCGCGGACCGTCCAGGGACCGGGGTTTTCGTCAGGCAGGAGGATTTTTTGGAGGCTCCCAGGAACCGTGTTCCCGAGGAGTGCTGTGAATGAGTGCCAGGGGTTAGCAGAGCTGTTGAGGTGTGAGCGAGGGTGGGTTTGTGTGTAAGCTGAAGGAAGCGTGTGTGTTGAAGGTTTCTAACACCTTGTATGGCTTTTGCCTTTCAGGTTTTTCAACTCATTTTTAAATTTAGAATAAAAAATCCCCAGCCGGGGGGTTTTTTTTTTTTTCCCCCCGGCTGGGTTTTTTTTTCCTCGGTCCCGGCCGGTCTGCGAGGCGACGTTCATCGCCAAAGTTTGGGCGCGGACCGTCCAGGGACCGGGGTTTTCGTCAGGCAGGAGGATTTTTTGGAGGCTCCCGGGAACCGTGTTCCCGAGGAGTGCTGTGAATGAGTGCCAGGGGTTAGCAGAGCTGTTGAGGTGTGAGCGAGGGTGGGTTTGTGTGTAAGCTGAAGGAAGCGTGTGTGTTGAAGGTTTCTAACACCTTGTATGGCTTTTGCCTTTCAGGTTTTTCAACTCATTTTTAAATTTAGAATAAAAAATCCCCAGCCGGGGGGTTTTTTTTTTTTTTCCCCCCGGCTGGGTTTTTTTTTCCTCGGTCCCGGCCGGTCTGCGAGGCGACGTTCATCGCCAAAGTTTGGGCGCGGACCGTCCAGGGACCGGGGTTTTCGTCAGGCAGGAGGATTTTTTGGAGGCTCCCGGGAACCGTGTTCCCGAGGAGTGCTGTGAATGAGTGCCAGGGGTTAGCAGAGCTGTTGAGGTGTGAGCGAGGGTGGGTTTGTGTGTAAGCTGAAGGAAGCGTGTGTGTGTGTTGAAGGTTTCTAACACCTTGTATGGCTTTTGCCTTTCAGGTTTTTCAACTCATTTTTAAATTTAGAATAAAAAATCCCCAGCCGGGGGGTTTTTTTTTTTTTCCCCCCGGCTGGGTTTTTTTTTCCTCGGTCCCGGCCGGTCTGCGAGGCGACGTTCATCGCCAAAGTTTGGGCGCGGACCGTCCAGGGACCGGGGTTTTCGTCAGGCAGGAGGATTTTTTGGAGGCTCCCAGGAACCGTGTTCCCGAGGAGTGCTGTGAATGAGTGCCAGGGGTTAGCAGAGCTGTTGAGGTGTGAGCGAGGGTGGGTTTGTGTGTAAGCTGAAGGAAGCGTGTGTGTTGAAGGTTTCTAACACCTTGTATGGCTTTTGCCTTTCAGGTTTTTCAACTCATTTTTAAATTTAGAATAAAAAATCCCCAGCCGGGGGGTTTTTTTTTTTTTCCCCCCGGCTGGGTTTTTTTTTCCTCGGTCCCGGCCGGTCTGCGAGGCGACGTTCATCGCCAAAGTTTGGGCGCGGACCGTCCAGGGACCGGGGTTTTCGTCAGGCAGGAGGATTTTTTGGAGGCTCCCGGGAACCGTGTTCCCGAGGAGTGCTGTGAATGAGTGCCAGGGGTTAGCAGAGCTGTTGAGGTGTGAGCGAGGGTGGGTTTGTGTGTAAGCTGAAGGAAGCGTGTGTGTTGAAGGTTTCTAACACCTTGTATGGCTTTTGCCTTTCAGGTTTTTCAACTCATTTTTAAATTTAGAATAAAAAATCCCCAGCCGGGGGGTTTTTTTTTTTTTTCCCCCCGGCTGGGTTTTTTTTTCCTCGGTCCCGGCCGGTCTGCGAGGCGACGTTCATCGCCAAAGTTTGGGCGCGGACCGTCCAGGGACCGGGGTTTTCGTCAGGCAGGAGGATTTTTTGGAGGCTCCCGGGAACAGTGTTCCTGAGGACCAAAAATTGCCAGTGTGTAATTTAGCAGTTGTGCTCAGAGTGATGGTGATTTTGTGTTGGAAGGGGGTGTTAATGGTAGATGAGCGTTGTTTTCAATGTGCTTTTGTTGTTTTGGGTTTCCTGTAACAATAAATCAACCTGTAATGAAAATATGAAAAAGGTTATCATAGTGTATTGCTCTGTATTGCTCTGTATTGCTCTGTATTGCTCTGTATTGCTCTGTATTGCTCTGTATTGCTCTGTATTGCTCTGTATTGCTCTGTATTGCTCTGTATTGCTCTGTATTGCTCTGTATTGCTCTGTATTGCTCTGTATTGCTCTGTATTGCTCTGTATTGCTCTGTATTGCTCTGTATTGCTCTGTATTGCTCTGTATTGCTCGTCTTGGCATCAGCTGCTGCATTTCCCCGTATTGCTCTGTATGTAAATTAGACTTTTACCAGTGTGTCTATAGATTGTATCTGTGCTTGCATTTGTATAGACCGTTTCCATGTATTTTGCTGAAGTGTAAATAAAAATATTCAGTTAATAAAGTTGAATCAACCCTAATAAAGACAACCCCTACCCCCACCCTGGCCCCTCCCTCCTTTTGGTGTGGTTTTGTCTTTTTCTTTTCCACTGTATTTCTTCCTTTTGCTCCTCACTTCACTTTTCTATTTCTGACTTGATTTAATTTCCATCTGTCTCTAACCTTTTGTTTCTGTTTCTCACCCTTTTTAGCTCTGTGCCTCTGCCTCTGTAACTGTTTCCATATGCTTTCTTTCTTCTGTTTGTCCATTTCCCTATTTGTCTCTGACTGTATTCATTTTTCTGTCTGTTGTCTATAATTTGCACCTTATTTCTCTTCCCTCTAAACCTTAACTGTTCTCCCTTCTTTTCCGCTCCGTGTTCTCTTTTTACTCGGTTTGTCTTTTTCGCTCGTACTCTTTTTGTTTTTCACCCTAGCCCAAGTCTTCACTTCAACTCTAACCCTAACCACTTTCCCTTCTAACTCCTCTTCTCCTTCATTCTCTCCCTTTCCTTTTTATTTTCATTCTAACTCCTAACTCCTCTCCTTTAGTTTCTCCCTCTCCTCTTTCTTTTCCTTCTCCTCCCTTCCTTCAATCTTTTTTCTCTCTCCCTCTCTTTTACTCACGCTTTTCTTTTCTCTATTCTCTCTCTACCTCTGTTTTCTCTCTCTCTACCTCTTCTCTCTCTCTCTACCTCCCTCCCTCTCTACCTTTCTTTTCTCCCTCTCTGTTCTTTTCCCTCTCCTCTCTCTCTCTGTTCTTTTCCCTCTCCTCTCTCTCTCTGTTCTTTTCCCTCTCCTCTCTCTCTCTGTTCATTTCTCCCTTCTCTCTCTGTTCTTTTCCCTCTCCTCTCTCTCTCTCTGTTCTTTTCCCTCTCCTCTCTCTCTCTGTTCATTTCTCCCTTCTCTCTCTCTGTTCTTTTCCCTCTCCTCTCTCTCTCTGTTCTTTTCCCTCTCCTCTCTCTCTCTCTGTTCTTTTCCCTCTCCTCTCTCTCCTCTCCTCTCTCTCTGTTCTTTTCTCTCTTCTCTCTCTCTCTCTGTCCTTTTCTCTCCTCTCTCTCCCCCTCTTCTATAACTTGTCTTCCTTTCTAGCTTTAGATTACAAATGCAGCAGTAGAAACTTTCAGGCTCCCCGGGAATAAAAGAAAAAAATTAAAAAAAAAAAAAAAAAAAAAAAAGACACCCTTTTACTCCCGGGGAGCCTGAAATTTTCTACTGCTGCACCAGACATATAGTTTTTCTTCTTTTTACCTATATACCCTATAGGGACCCATAATCCATACCCCACCTGGTACCAGTCAACAATAACCACCAGCCCCTAACGCCAAACCCCACCCCAGACGCAGCCCCCCGCTAGCCCGAGCACCGGCCGCTGCTGCCGCACACAACGCGCTGCGCCCACGGCGCCCCGTGCCGTAACACATAGCGACACGCAGAAACAGCGCCCCCTGCCGACCGACTCGGCGCACTACACACACTACAGCGACGTACTACGTCACCAGAGCGACACGCCCCCAGAAAGGACCCCCAAGACGCAGACGACCGGGCAGATGCCCGACCGAAATCCCGACACAAACCGCACGCCCAAAAAAAAACAAACCCACGCAACCCCAGGCCGCAGGAGAGTACCGCAACACCCTAACCAGCACCGGGAACCGGAGCCAGGCCACAAAAAAGCGCCGAAAAGCGAAAAAAAAACCCCGGTCCCGAACGCCGCCATTTTGCGCCGGCATCACGTGACCGCATGGGCGCCGCCATTTTGCTCCGGAACAACGTGAGGGCTCCCACGCCCAAAAAAAACAAACCCACGAAACCCCAGGCCGGACGAGAGTACCGCAACACCCCAACCAGCACCGGGAACCGGAGCCAGTCCAGCAAAAAAGCGCCCAAAAGCGAAAAAAAAAACCCCGGTCCCGAACGCCGCCATATTTTTCCGGCACCACGTGAGGGCATGGGCGCCGCCATATTCTTCCGGCACCACGTGAGGGCATGGGCGCCGCCATTTTCTTCCGGCACCACGTGAGGGCATGGGCGCCGCCATTTTCTTCCGGCACCACGTGACGGCATGGGCGCCGCCATTTTCTTCCGGCACCACGTGACGGCATGGGCGCCGCCATTTTCTTCCGGCACCACGTGACGGCATGGGCGCCGCCATATTCTTCCGGCACCACGTGAGGGCATGGGCGCCGCCATTTTCTTCCGGCACCACGTGAGGGCATGGGCGCCGCCATTTTCTTCCGGCACCACGTGAGGGCATGGGCGCCGCCATTTTCTTCCGGCACCACGTGACGGCATGGGCGCCGCCATTTTCTTCCGGCACCACGTGACGGCATGGGCGCCGCCATCTTCTTCCGGCACGGGCGCCGCCATCTTCTTCCGGCACCACGTGACGGCATGGGCGCCGCCATCTTCTTCCGGCACCACGTGACGGCATGGGCGCCGCCATGTTGGATGCCACCCGGAAATTAGAGGGAGACACCTATTCACGACGATTTCAACGGTTTCAAAGACATTACAGCGTACAATTTGAAGGCCTACAGGTAAGACCACAAGCCCACCCCCAAAACCACACCCACACACCATGATTGGTGGGTACAGCTGGGGCCAAGGCCACAGATGCCAGTGCCCAGGCCCAGGCCCCAAGCACCCGCCCCACTGTTGGCAGGGCCTAGGGTGTACACGTAGACCTACATGCAGAACCAATACACACACTTTAGGGTTAGGGTGCACGTTAGGGTTAGGGTGCACGTTGGGGTTTGGGGTTTGGGGTTTGGGGTTTGGGGTTTGGGGTTTGGGGTTTGGGGTTAGGGTTAGGGGTTAGGGGTTAGGGGTTAGGGGTTAGGGGTTAGGGGTTAGGGGTTAGGGGTTAGGGGTTAGGGGTTAGGGGTTAGGGGTTAGGGTTAGGTTAGGGTTAGGGTTAGGGTTAGGGTTAGGGTTAGGGGTTAGGGGTTAGGGGTTAGGGTTAGGGGTTAGGGGTTAGGGGTTAGGGGTTAGGGGTTAGGGGTTAGGGGTTAGGGGTTAGGGGTTAGGGGTTAGGGGTTAGGGGGTTAGGGTTAGGGGTTAGGGGTTAGGGGTTAGGGGTTAGGGGTTAGGGGTTAGGGGTTAGGGGTTAGGGTTAGGGTTAGGGTTAGGGTTAGGGTTAGGGTTAGGGTTAGGGTTAGGGTTAGGGTTAGGGTTAGGGTTAGGGTTAGGGTTAGGGTTAGGGTTAGGGTTAGGGTTAGGGTTAGGGTTAGGGTTAGGGTTAGGGTTAGGGTTAGGGTTAGGGTTAGGGTTAGGGTTAGGGTTAGGGTTAGGGTTAGGGTTAGGGTTAGGGTTAGGGTTAGGGTTAGGGTTAGGGTTAGGGTTAGGGTTAGGGTTAGGGTTAGGGTTAGGGTTAGGGTTAGGGTTAGGGTTAGGGTTAGGGTTAGGGTTAGGGTTAGGGTTAGGGTTAGGGTTAGGGTTAGGGTTAGGGTTAGGGTTAGGGTTAGGGTTAGGGTTAGGGTTAGGGTTAGGGTTAGGGTTAGGGTTAGGGTTAGGGTTAGGGTTAGGGTTAGGGTTAGGGTTAGGGTTAGGGTTAGGGTTAGGGTTAGGGTTAGGGTTAGGGTTAGGGTTAGGGTTAGGGTTAGGGTTAGGGTTAGGGTTAGGGTTAGGGTTAGGGTTAGGGTTAGGGTTAGGGTTAGGGTTAGGGTTAGGGTTAGGGTTAGGGTTAGGGTTAGGGTTAGGGTTAGGGTTAGGGTTAGGGTTAGGGTTAGGGTTAGGGTTAGGGTTAGGGTTAGGGTTAGGGTTAGGGTTAGGGTTAGGGTTAGGGTTAGGGTTAGGGTTAGGGTTAGGGTTAGGGTTAGGGTTAGGGTTAGGGTTAGGGTTAGGGTTAGGGTTAGGGTTAGGGTTAGGGTTAGGGTTAGGGTTAGGGTTAGGGTTAGGGTTAGGGTTAGGGTTAGGGTTAGGGTTAGGGTTAGGGTTAGGGTTAGGGTTAGGGTTAGGGTTAGGGTTAGGGTTAGGGTTAGGGTTAGGGTTAGGGTTAGGGTTAGGGTTAGGGTTAGGGTTAGGGTTAGGGTTAGGGTTAGGGTTAGGGTTAGGGTTAGGGTTAGGGTTAGGGTTAGGGTTAGGGTTAGGGTTAGGGTTAGGGTTAGGGTTAGGGTTAGGGTTAGGGTTAGGGTTAGGGTTAGGGTTAGGGTTAGGGTTAGGGTTAGGGTTAGGGTTAGGGTTAGGGTTAGGGTTAGGGTTAGGGTTAGGGTTAGGGTTAGGGTTAGGGTTAGGGTTAGGGTTAGGGTTAGGGTTAGGGTTAGGGTTAGGGTTAGGGTTAGGGTTAGGGTTAGGGTTAGGGTTAGGGTTAGGGTTAGGGTTAGGGTTAGGGTTAGGGTTAGGGTTAGGGTTAGGGTTAGGGTTAGGGTTAGGGTTAGGGTTAGGGTTAGGGTTAGGGTTAGGGTTAGGGTTAGGGTTAGGGTTAGGGTTAGGGTTAGGGTTAGGGTTAGGGTTAGGGTTAGGGTTAGGGTTAGGGTTAGGGTTAGGGTTAGGGTTAGGGTTAGGGTTAGGGTTAGGGTTAGGGTTAGGGTTAGGGTTAGGGTTAGGGTTAGGGTTAGGGTTAGGGTTAGGGTTAGGGTTAGGGTTAGGGTTAGGGTTAGGGTTAGGGTTAGGGTTAGGGTTAGGGTTAGGGTTAGGGTTAGGGTTAGGGTTAGGGTTAGGGTTAGGGTTAGGGTTAGGGTTAGGGTTAGGGTTAGGGTTAGGGTTAGGGTTAGGGTTAGGGTTAGGGTTAGGGTTAGGGTTAGGGTTAGGGTTAGGGTTAGGGTTAGGGTTAGGGTTAGGGTTAGGGTTAGGGTTAGGGTTAGGGTTAGGGTTAGGGTTAGGGTTAGGGTTAGGGTTAGGGTTAGGGTTAGGGTTAGGGTTAGGGTTAGGGTTAGGGTTAGGGTTAGGGTTAGGGTTAGGGTTAGGGTTAGGGTTAGGGTTAGGGTTAGGGTTAGGGTTAGGGTTAGGGTTAGGGTTAGGGTTAGGGTTAGGGTTAGGGTTAGGGTTAGGGTTAGGGTTAGGGTTAGGGTTAGGGTTAGGGTTAGGGTTAGGGTTAGGGTTAGGGTTAGGGTTAGGGTTAGGGTTAGGGTTAGGGTTAGGGTTAGGGTTAGGGTTAGGGTTAGGGTTAGGGTTAGGGTTCGGGTTAGGGTTAGGGTTAGGGTTAGGGTTAGGGTTAGGGTTAGGGTTAGGGTTAGGGTTAGGGTTAGGGTTAGGGTTAGGGTTAGGGTTAGGGTTAGGGTTAGGGTTAGGGTTAGGGTTAGGGTTAG
The DNA here is from genome assembly GCF_027477595.1 of Haemorhous mexicanus. Taxonomy (NCBI): domain Eukaryota; kingdom Metazoa; phylum Chordata; class Aves; order Passeriformes; family Fringillidae; genus Haemorhous; species Haemorhous mexicanus. The sequence goes on from NC_082350.1 coordinate 26,777,977, forward strand.
GGTTAGGGTTAGGGTTAGGGTTAGGGTTAGGGTTAGGGTTAGGGTTAGGGTTAGGGTTAGGGTTAGGGTTAGGGTTAGGGTTAGGGTTAGGGTTAGGGTTAGGGTTAGGGTTAGGGTTAGGGTTAGGGTTAGGGTTAGGGTTAGGGTTAGGGTTAGGGTTAGGGTTAGGGTTAGGGTTAGGGTTAGGGTTAGGGTTAGGGTTAGGGTTAGGGTTAGGGTTAGGGTTAGGGTTAGGGTTAGGGTTAGGGTTAGGGTTAGGGTTAGGGTTAGGGTTAGGGTTAGGGTTAGGGTTAGGGTTAGGGTTAGGGTTAGGGTTAGGGTTAGGGTTAGGGTTAGGGTTAGGGTTAGGGTTAGGGTTAGGGTTAGGGTTAGGGTTAGGGTTAGGGTTAGGGTTAGGGTTAGGGTTAGGGTTAGGGTTAGGGTTAGGGTTAGGGTTAGGGTTAGGGTTAGGGTTAGGGTTAGGGTTAGGGTTAGGGTTAGGGTTAGGGTTAGGGTTAGGGTTAGGGTTAGGGTTAGGGTTAGGGTTAGGGTTAGGGTTAGGGTTAGGGTTAGGGTTAGGGTTAGGGTTAGGGTTAGGGTTAGGGTTAGGGTTAGGGTTAGGGTTAGGGTTAGGGTTAGGGTTAGGGTTAGGGTTAGGGTTAGGGTTAGGGTTAGGGTTAGGGTTAGGGTTAGGGTTAGGGTTAGGGTTAGGGTTAGGGTTAGGGTTAGGGTTAGGGTTAGGGTTAGGGTTAGGGTTAGGGTTAGGGTTAGGGTTAGGGTTAGGGTTAGGGTTAGGGTTAGGGTTAGGGTTAGGGTTAGGGTTAGGGTTAGGGTTAGGGTTAGGGTTAGGGTTAGGGTTAGGGTTAGGGTTAGGGTTAGGGTTAGGGTTAGGGTTAGGGTTAGGGTTAGGGTTAGGGTTAGGGTTAGGGTTAGGGTTAGGGTTAGGGTTAGGGTTAGGGTTAGGGTTAGGGTTAGGGTTAGGGTTAGGGTTAGGGTTAGGGTTAGGGTTAGGGTTAGGGTTAGGGTTAGGGTTAGGGTTAGGGTTAGGGTTAGGGTTAGGGTTAGGGTTAGGGTTAGGGTTAGGGTTAGGGTTAGGGTTAGGGTTAGGGTTAGGGTTAGGGTTAGGGTTAGGGTTAGGGTTAGGGTTAGGGTTAGGGTTAGGGTTAGGGTTAGGGTTAGGGTTAGGGTTAGGGTTAGGGTTAGGGTTAGGGTTAGGGTTAGGGTTAGGGTTAGGGTTAGGGTTAGGGTTAGGGTTAGGGTTAGGGTTAGGGTTAGGGTTAGGGTTAGGGTTAGGGTTAGGGTTAGGGTTAGGGTTAGGGTTAGGGTTAGGGTTAGGGTTAGGGTTAGGGTTAGGGTTAGGGTTAGGGTTAGGGTTAGGGTTAGGGTTAGGGTTAGGGTTAGGGTTAGGGTTAGGGTTAGGGTTAGGGTTAGGGTTAGGGTTAGGGTTAGGGTTAGGGTTAGGGTTAGGGTTAGGGTTAGGGTTAGGGTTAGGGTTAGGGTTAGGGTTAGGGTTAGGGTTAGGGTTAGGGTTAGGGTTAGGGTTAGGGTTAGGGTTAGGGTTAGGGTTAGGGTTAGGGTTAGGGTTAGGGTTAGGGTTAGGGTTAGGGTTAGGGTTAGGGTTAGGGTTAGGGTTAGGGTTAGGGTTAGGGTTAGGGTTAGGGTTAGGGTTAGGGTTAGGGTTAGGGTTAGGGTTAGGGTTAGGGTTAGGGTTAGGGTTAGGGTTAGGGTTAGGGTTAGGGTTAGGGTTAGGGTTAGGGTTAGGGTTAGGGTTAGGGTTAGGGTTAGGGTTAGGGTTAGGGTTAGGGTTAGGGTTAGGGTTAGGGTTAGGGTTAGGGTTAGGGTTAGGGTTAGGGTTAGGGTTAGGGTTAGGGTTAGGGTTAGGGTTAGGGTTAGGGTTAGGGTTAGGGTTAGGGTTAGGGTTAGGGTTAGGGTTAGGGTTAGGGTTAGGGTTAGGGTTAGGGTTAGGGTTAGGGTTAGGGTTAGGGTTAGGGTTAGGGTTAGGGTTAGGGTTAGGGTTAGGGTTAGGGTTAGGGTTAGGGTTAGGGTTAGGGTTAGGGTTAGGGTTAGGGTTAGGGTTAGGGTTAGGGTTAGGGTTAGGGTTAGGGTTAGGGTTAGGGTTAGGGTTAGGGTTAGGGTTAGGGTTAGGGTTAGGGTTAGGGTTAGGGTTAGGGTTAGGGTTAGGGTTAGGGTTAGGGTTAGGGTTAGGGTTAGGGTTAGGGTTAGGGTTAGGGTTAGGGTTAGGGTTAGGGTTAGGGTTAGGGTTAGGGTTAGGGTTAGGGTTAGGGTTAGGGTTAGGGTTAGGGTTAGGGTTAGGGTTAGGGTTAGGGTTAGGGTTAGGGTTAGGGTTAGGGTTAGGGTTAGGGTTAGGGTTAGGGTTAGGGTTAGGGTTAGGGTTAGGGTTAGGGTTAGGGTTAGGGTTAGGGTTAGGGTTAGGGTTAGGGTTAGGGTTAGGGTTAGGGTTAGGGTTAGGGTTAGGGTTAGGGTTAGGGTTAGGGTTAGGGTTAGGGTTAGGGTTAGGGTTAGGGTTAGGGTTAGGGTTAGGGTTAGGGTTAGGGTTAGGGTTAGGGTTAGGGTTAGGGTTAGGGTTAGGGTTAGGGTTAGGGTTAGGGTTAGGGTTAGGGTTAGGGTTAGGGTTAGGGTTAGGGTTAGGGTTAGGGTTAGGGTTAGGGTTAGGGTTAGGGTTAGGGTTAGGGTTAGGGTTAGGGTTAGGGTTAGGGTTAGGGTTAGGGTTAGGGTTAGGGTTAGGGTTAGGGTTAGGGTTAGGGTTAGGGTTAGGGTTAGGGTTAGGGTTAGGGTTAGGGTTAGGGTTAGGGTTAGGGTTAGGGTTAGGGTTAGGGTTAGGGTTAGGGTTAGGGTTAGGGTTAGGGTTAGGGTTAGGGTTAGGGTTAGGGTTAGGGTTAGGGTTAGGGTTAGGGTTAGGGTTAGGGTTAGGGTTAGGGTTAGGGTTAGGGTTAGGGTTAGGGTTAGGGTTAGGGTTAGGGTTAGGGTTAGGGTTAGGGTTAGGGTTAGGGTTAGGGTTAGGGTTAGGGTTAGGGTTAGGGTTAGGGTTAGGGTTAGGGTTAGGGTTAGGGTTAGGGTTAGGGTTAGGGTTAGGGTTAGGGTTAGGGTTAGGGTTAGGGTTAGGGTTAGGGTTAGGGTTAGGGTTAGGGTTAGGGTTAGGGTTAGGGTTAGGGTTAGGGTTAGGGTTAGGGTTAGGGTTAGGGTTAGGGTTAGGGTTAGGGTTAGGGTTAGGGTTAGGGTTAGGGTTAGGGTTAGGGTTAGGGTTAGGGTTAGGGTTAGGGTTAGGGTTAGGGTTAGGGTTAGGGTTAGGGTTAGGGTTAGGGTTAGGGTTAGGGTTAGGGTTAGGGTTAGGGTTAGGGTTAGGGTTAGGGTTAGGGTTAGGGTTAGGGTTAGGGTTAGGGTTAGGGTTAGGGTTAGGGTTAGGGTTAGGGTTAGGGTTAGGGTTAGGGTTAGGGTTAGGGTTAGGGTTAGGGTTAGGGTTAGGGTTAGGGTTAGGGTTAGGGTTAGGGTTAGGGTTAGGGTTAGGGTTAGGGTTAGGGTTAGGGTTAGGGTTAGGGTTAGGGTTAGGGTTAGGGTTAGGGTTAGGGTTAGGGTTAGGGTTAGGGTTAGGGTTAGGGTTAGGGTTAGGGTTAGGGTTAGGGTTAGGGTTAGGGTTAGGGTTAGGGTTAGGGTTAGGGTTAGGGTTAGGGTTAGGGTTAGGGTTAGGGTTAGGGTTAGGGTTAGGGTTAGGGTTAGGGTTAGGGTTAGGGTTAGGGTTAGGGTTAGGGTTAGGGTTAGGGTTAGGGTTAGGGTTAGGGTTAGGGTTAGGGTTAGGGTTAGGGTTAGGGTTAGGGTTAGGGTTAGGGTTAGGGTTAGGGTTAGGGTTAGGGTTAGGGTTAGGGTTAGGGTTAGGGTTAGGGTTAGGGTTAGGGTTAGGGTTAGGGTTAGGGTTAGGGTTAGGGTTAGGGTTAGGGTTAGGGTTAGGGTTAGGGTTAGGGTTAGGGTTAGGGTTAGGGTTAGGGTTAGGGTTAGGGTTAGGGTTAGGGTTAGGGTTAGGGTTAGGGTTAGGGTTAGGGTTAGGGTTAGGGTTAGGGTTAGGGTTAGGGTTAGGGTTAGGGTTAGGGTTAGGGTTAGGGTTAGGGTTAGGGTTAGGGTTAGGGTTAGGGTTAGGGTTAGGGTTAGGGTTAGGGTTAGGGTTAGGGTTAGGGTTAGGGTTAGGGTTAGGGTTAGGGTTAGGGTTAGGGTTAGGGTTAGGGTTAGGGTTAGGGTTAGGGTTAGGGTTAGGGTTAGGGTTAGGGTTAGGGTTAGGGTTAGGGTTAGGGTTAGGGTTAGGGTTAGGGTTAGGGTTAGGGTTAGGGTTAGGGTTAGGGTTAGGGTTAGGGTTAGGGTTAGGGTTAGGGTTAGGGTTAGGGTTAGGGTTAGGGTTAGGGTTAGGGTTAGGGTTAGGGTTAGGGTTAGGGTTAGGGTTAGGGTTAGGGTTAGGGTTAGGGTTAGGGTTAGGGTTAGGGTTAGGGTTAGGGTTAGGGTTAGGGTTAGGGTTAGGGTTAGGGTTAGGGTTAGGGTTAGGGTTAGGGTTAGGGTTAGGGTTAGGGTTAGGGTTAGGGTTAGGGTTAGGGTTAGGGTTAGGGTTAGGGTTAGGGTTAGGGTTAGGGTTAGGG
>NC_082351.1:2500-5000 GCF_027477595.1 Haemorhous mexicanus
AACCCTAACCCTAACCCTAACCCTAACCCTAACCCTAACCCTAACCCTAACCCTAACCCTAACCCTAACCCTAACCCTAACCCTAACCCTAACCCTAACCCTAACCCTAACCCTAACCCTAACCCTAACCCTAACCCTAACCCTAACCCTAACCCTAACCCTAACCCTAACCCTAACCCTACCCTAACCCTAACCCTAACCCTAACCCTAACCCTAACCCTAACCCTAACCCTAACCCTAACCCTAACCCTAACCCTAACCTAACCCTAACCCTAACCCTAACCCTAACCCTAACCCTAACCCTAACCCTAACCCTAACCCTAACCCTAACCCTAACCCTAACCCTAACCCTAACCCTAACCCTAACCCTAACCCTAACCCTAACCCTAACCCTAACCCTAACCCTAACCCTAACCCTAACCCTAACCCTAACCCTAACCCTAACCCTAACCCTAACCCTAACCCTAACCCTAACCCTAACCCTAACCCTAACCTAACCCTAACCCTAACCCTAACCCTAACCCTAACCCTAACCCTAACCCTAACCCTAACCCTAACCCTAACCCTAACCCTAACCCTAACCCTAACCCTAACCCTAACCCTAACCCTAACCCTAACCCTAACCCTAACCCTAACCCTAACCCTAACCCTAACCCTAACCCTAACCCTAACCCTAACCCTAACCTAACCCTAACCCTAACCCTAACCCTAACCCTAACCCTAACCCTAACCTAACCCTAACCCTAACCCCTAACCCTAACCCTAACCCTAACCCTAACCCTAACCCTAACCCTAACCCTAACCCTAACCCTAACCCTAACCCTAACCCTAACCCTAAACCCTAACCCTAACCCTAACCCTAACCCTAACCCTAACCCTAACCCTAACCCTAACCCTAACCCTAACCCTAACCCTAACCCTAACCCTAACCCTAACCCTAACCCTAACCCTAACCCTAACCCTAACCCTAACCCTAACCCTAACCCTAACCCTAACCCTAACCCTAACCCTAACCCTAACCCTAACCCTAACCCTAACCCTAACCCTAACCCTAACCCTAACCCTAACCCTAACCCTAACCCTAACCCTAACCCTAACCCTAACCCTAACCCTAACCCTAACCCTAACCCTAACCCTAACCCTAACCCTAACCCTAACCCTAACCCTAACCCTAACCCTAACCCTAACCCTAACCCTAACCCTAACCCTAACCCTAACCCTAACCCTAACCCTAACCCTAACCCTAACCCTAACCCTAACCCTAACCCTAACCCTAACCCTAACCCTAACCCTAACCCTAACCCTAACCCTAACCCTAACCCTAACCCTAACCCTAACCCTAACCCTAACCCTAACCCTAACCCTAACCCTAACCCTAACCCTAACCCTAACCCTAACCCTAACCCTAACCCTAACCCTAACCCTAACCCTAACCCTAACCCTAACCCTAACCCTAACCCTAACCCTAACCCTAACCCTAACCCTAACCCTAACCCTAACCCTAACCCTAACCCTAACCCTAACCCTAACCCTAACCCTAACCCTAACCCTAACCCTAACCCTAACCCTAACCCTAACCCTAACCCTAACCCTAACCCTAACCCTAACCCTAACCCTAACCCTAACCCTAACCCTAACCCTAACCCTAACCCTAACCCTAACCCTAACCCTAACCCTAACCCTAACCCTAACCCTAACCCTAACCCTAACCCTAACCCTAACCCTAACCCTAACCCTAACCCTAACCCTAACCCTAACCCTAACCCTAACCCTAACCCTAACCCTAACCCTAACCCTAACCCTAACCCTAACCCTAACCCTAACCCTAACCCTAACCCTAACCCTAACCCTAACCCTAACCCTAACCCTAACCCTAACCCTAACCCTAACCCTAACCCTAACCCTAACCCTAACCCTAACCCTAACCCTAACCCTAACCCTAACCCTAACCCTAACCCTAACCCTAACCCTAACCCTAACCCTAACCCTAACCCTAACCCTAACCCTAACCCTAACCCTAACCCTAACCCTAACCCTAACCCTAACCCTAACCCTAACCCTAACCCTAACCCTAACCCTAACCCTAACCCTAACCCTAACCCTAACCCTAACCCTAACCCTAACCCTAACCCTAACCCTAACCCTAACCCTAACCCTAACCCTAACCCTAACCCTAACCCTAACCCTAACCCTAACCCTAACCCTAACCCTAACCCTAACCCTAACCCTAACCCTAACCCTAACCCTAACCCTAACCCTAACCCTAACCCTAACCCTAACCCTAACCCTAACCCTAACCCTAACCCTAACCCTAACCCTAACCCTAACCCTAACCCTAACCCTAACCCTAACCCTAACCCTAACCCTAACCCTAACCCTAACCCTAACCCTAACCCTAACCCTAACCCTAACCCTAACCCTAACCCTAACCCTAACCCTAACCCTAACCCTAACCCTAACCCTAACCCTAACCCTAACCCTAACCCTAACCCTAACCCTA